>NC_062971.1:24572917-24872917 GCF_023078275.1 Leguminivora glycinivorella
AGGAACAAATATCCGTGCTCATCACACTAATAAATGCCCTTACTGGGATTCGAACCCGGGACCGCGGCGTAGCAGGCAGGGTCACTACTGACTGCGCCAGACCGGTCGTATGGGCGGTTATTCTGATTTTAAGAAATATTCCAAATACAATTTTGCAAATCAATGTTATTCATAAAAAACAATCGGCGTAAAAAGTATTATGCGAACTCATTTTCGTACAAAGTAATATTAGTATTATTTTATATTATGTCAAATTAATAAGTTTTCTGCCAAATTAACATTCGTCGAAAATCGATTATGCGAAGTCTGTTATGCGAAAATCGTTTCGGACAATTAAAGGTATGCCAAATAGAGGGAACCCGATTGGTTCAAATCCTATATTAGAGTAAGTTTAGGTTAGGTTAGAACTCCGCCCTTACAGAACAACGAACGGCTTTTAAAGTAGGTTTAGGTTAGGTTAGAACTGTGACCACGCGCAAAAACAGTTTACAGATTAGGTTTAGGTTAGGTTAGTACTGTGACCACACACGAAACTAACAGTTTACAGAGTAGGTTTAGGTTAGGTTAGAACTGCGATCACACAGAAAAGAACGGCTTACAGAGTAGGTTTAGGTTAGATTAGAACTGCGATTCTACACATTCAACGCACGACCTTTAAAATAGGTTAGAAGAAGGTTACGTTAGTTGTGTCCAAACATAAAAACAAAAAAATTACAAATTGTAAAATTTTAGAAAAATTAACATTTGAAATACTTAGGTATACACAATTACACAATTGAAATAATATTACGCGTAATAAATTTTATTTAATGTAGAACAAAATGAAATGAAAAAATACAAAACAAAATACCACGATATAAAGTATAATCTAACGTTATCTATGAAGTAAAAGTCCGCGATTTAATCTGACTTGTATGGCGATCATTCTACGATATGAACTGTCGATGAAAATGAAATTATTTTAAACGTTGTCTTTGAAATAATATTCGGATTAATTGTCTGTCGACGATTCAAGGATAAACTGGTTATTTAAGCCCCATTTCTTAGACATTTTTGATTTTCGGATTTAATCATTAGGTATTTCGATTTTAGGTATTTTGAACGTAGGTCATTTAACGTTCGTTTTTTTAATTTTAGGTATTTTGAACGTAGGTAATTTAACGTTAGTTTTTTTATTTTAGACATTATAATATGCACCTTTTTAAACTTTAGGTATTTTGAATTTCGGTCGAAACACCATTATGTATTTTGATTTTAGGTATTTTGAACGTAGGTCATTTGACGTTAGGTTTTTTTAACTTTAGACATTGTGATACGTAACCTTTTTACTTTTACTGCAAATGCGTCGTTAGGACTATCGAAGTTACCGTGTCTTGCTTTACTGAATAATCTGCTGTGTTGCCTGTGTTGAAAGCACTTTATATTTCTAGCTTTTTGAGTTCGGGCGAGAAGAGAGTATCCATTACCTAAATATTCGAATGAAGACGAACGAGTCTGTCATTTTTTGAGTTATTGGATTCTTGGTATTATTATTTTAGACAGCATTATTTTATTGCTGCTTTAGGTACCGCTTGGATGGCCCTATTTCTATAAGGTACAGCGGGGCAAATCTCGACTGGGGGAAAATTGTAACCAATCCATTTTTTCCATTATTACATTATGATGTTGAGTTATACATGTATCCACTGAACACGCCTACCATATATGACCGGTGGACACTCTGTTGAATAATGCAAACATTGTAAAACATGGAAAAAATGGACCAGTTACATTTGCCCCCCCCCAGTCGAGATTTGCCCCGCTGTACCTTAGCTCGTATTTTAAATTTAACATTAGACCGTTTACCACAAAATTTCGAGTGACGAAATCAATATCTCGAAAGTCAAAAATCTGCTCTGTTCATAGGCAATAACTATGCAAATTGACAAGCGCGAAATTTAAAATCAGTTTAAAGTCAATACGTTGTATAATTTTTTGTATAATTAATGGAGGGCCGAGTGCGACCAGATATTATGGTCCGTCTGGTTGCGTAAGTAAGTAGAATCAAAGTTCTGGGCCATACCTAATTTCGAGCCGTTACGTACAGTATAGTGAACAATGTGAAAAATTGCGCGTCAAACATATACCTAAAAGATTAAAAGCCGTCGACATCGGCATCGTATTGAATTCAAAATTAAGTGATTTAGAAAATCATTTACCAACTTTAGATGTAGATGTAACTAAGAAGTATATCTTCTGAGCTGGGAGTAGCGTAGTAGGAGCAGCCGCTATGAAACTGAAAAGTTGTCTCGGTGTTTTCATTTCTATATGTATGTACATAGGTAGATATAGAACCAATACCTACCAAAATGGTACTTAGTTTTATTTTGTCACATAGCAATTATCAATATTAGCATTAAACTAAAGCGTCATTGACTTAAAGAATATTAACTCATCACCCTCCTTGCGTTATCCTGGCATTTTCCTCGGCTCAGCTTGGGAGCCTGGGGTCCGATCTTTGACAACTAACCCCAAGATTTGGCGAAGCCGCTGGTTTTACGAAAGCGACTGCCATCTGACCTTCCCAACCCGGGAAGGGTAACTAGGTAGGCCTTATTGGGATGAGTCCGGTTTCCTCACGATGTTTTCCTTCACCGAAAAGCGACTGGCAAATATCAAATGACATTTTCGCACATAAGTTCCGGAAAAACTCATTGGTGTGAACCGCGACCTCCAGATTTTAAAAGTCGCACGCTCTTACCGCCCGAAGCCACCATCTCTATCGCTACTAACTATAAATAAACATCTAATCCAAGGTGTTAGCGCCCATTTGTCTAATAACATTGGGTACCACAAATAAGATGTTTTTTTGCTCAATTAGGTACTTGTTGCCTTTTAATAGCTGGCGACCGCTACAAAAACAGGGCAGAGCAGGCATATAAAAATCACATCACAATTCACAACGAGTGTGTTGATCCAGGTACTCCTCTGTGTAAACTTCCTCCTAACTGTCATTAAAACCGTCTGGAAAACGGTTAGAGATTCCTAGAACAGTTACGTTGATTGGCTTTCCCAGGCACGCCAGAAATGTCGGCAGGGGTGTATCGAATGTTGGCTGCTTATCAAGTGATGGGGCATTCCGTCGTGGCTGAAACGGGAATCCCGCACGCGCAGCGAGCGGCAGAAATGTGGCCGCAACTTGACACCGGCCGCGCCAGCTCCGCGCGCCGTCCGCAAAACCGACTACTGCACTCGCGCAGCCAAAGCGGGGCCTGGTGCCAAGCGATTTTCCTCTACTGCTTACATAAATATTCTGGATGTAGTTCAATAAGGTTTTATTAGTTAACTAGTACACACATATCATAAACCCTCTGTGTTTAACATTCGTAAATAATGTCCCGCATTATGACCTGTCGGAAAAAATGAACTTATATGTATGTGATTGTGAGTTATAGGCGTTATAAAAGCTCTTATAAAAGCAATTTTAACTTGTATTCTAATATCAGTTTTATATGGCATTAGACTTATATGTATTGATCGGGATATAGACCGTGATTAGTTTTTTTTTGAATGGCATTTTATCCAAAACGAAATGTCAATCGCATACAATACAACTTCTAAAAATGTCGTATCGTATGTCACTTGGTATTTTCGACTTCACCTCAAATTGTTAGCCACGCCTCTCGCCTTTCAGGGTTACCGTGACGTATTAAAGATGTTCAGTTTAGGTTGAGAGAAAGAGACACAGCTATAGCAGTTACATAGCTCCGTCCCTGTCTCTCAACCTAAACTGAACGCTTTAGCACGTCATGGTAACCCCCCCGATCTCTCTAAACAACGATTGCAATATAACCTGATTGATAACCTAACCATAAAACCCCCGATAGTGGACCGATTTTCATGATTTTCATGAAACATGACAAAAAAACTTTCAAACAAAAAAAAAAAACTAAATCAAAATCTGTTCATCCGTTCGGGAGAGGGTGTGTAATGATTGGTAGTAACTTTTTTTGGAAGTAGTAAATATTTGATATAACAAATATTTGGTATATTTTTAAAAGATATAATCACTCATTTGACATAAAAATGATTTGGTATAACCACAAAACATCTACTTTTATTTTGCATAATCATTATTTCGCATAACAATTATTTAGCATAACTGCTTTATGTGTAACTATCCATTGATATACGACTGAGTATAATATAAACTACCCAGAGCAGTATAAAACATTTCATGAATTAATTTTTATTCTTTTTAAGGGATCCTGTGCCTAACCTACTTTTCTGATAGTAGGATGCTGTTTAAGGGTCACAGTTCTAACCTAACCTAACCTATTTTTCTCTGGTAGCAGCGCGTTGTGTGTAGGGGTCACAGTTCTAAGCTTGACCTACTTTTCTGGGTAAAATGATGGATCTACTTTATTGTAATTTTTTTTTTTTATTTTCAATGTGCGTAGGAAAGAATCAATTTGTGTTATACAATTTATTTATTATCGGAAATAAGCATTATACTAAAAGTATGTTATATAATAAATGTTTTTCGGAAAAATGATCATTATATTAAATAATAATTATACAATTTGTTAGTATATTATTTGTTTGTTATATTGATTCAATAATTATATCAAATTATCGTTATAACGACTAAAAGTATATCAAAAAAGTTATATCGATCGATACGCATCCTTCTGGAGACACGTCAAACTTATAACACACCGTCGTTTTTGTGTCGGGGCTTAAAATGCAATTAATTAATTTGATGTCTTGCTTTTAGGTCTCAATAGTATCATCAGAAGGAAATATCGGCAACATTGACGCCTTGTAAAACTAATAGATACATACCAATACGAAATGGTATTTTTCAATATTTTTAAATTGAAATACATACCTTATTCATAAAACGTTCACTAAAAGTTATCAGCCGATAAAAAGTTCGTTTGTCCGCTTTCTATCACGACTTATAAGTGTGATAGAAAGGGACAAACGAACTTTATCGGTTATGATAACAATAGTTATTTGTTATACAAAGGGGGCAAAGTTGTATTTTAACGCCGAGTGTGGAATTGAAAAACGAGCAAGTGAAAGGATTCTATAGTTGAACCACGAGCAAAGCGAGTGGTTTCGAAATAGAATCCTGAACTTGCGAGTTTTTTAACACACGAGAAGTAAAATACATTTGCACCAGAGTGTAACACAAAACTTTCCCCTCACTATAGCGAGGAAACTACAACGCAAAAATGCGTTTATCACTGCTTCAGTAGTTCCACAGGTGGTAAATCATCTTTATTACTAGATTCACCTACTTTTATCAATTTTAAAGCAGTTAATTTGACTTTATTCAGGTCAAATTACTTTACCCACTAGTGGATAAAATGCGTTTTTACCCGCTGGTATTAAAGGACAAAACACGTGTTTCCGAGCTAGTGAGGGGAAAAAATAGACTTCTCTTAAACACCGGTTGCATAAAATACTATATACGTACTCGTATAGTCCATTTCAAATACGAAGGCCCGATGGCACTTGAGATAGTAGTTTTTGTTCTGCTTGTAAAGGGTGCGTAGAATTCTTAGTAGTCCTTCGCATCCAAAATAATGTGTACTTACCTACCGATTTTATTACATTCAGGCACGACAGGCTGAGTAAACAATTTGAATGGTAGAGGAAAGCTTACAAAACTTATTAAATTCTAAAGTACCCAACCCGTTACGCTTAGTCGTAATGTAAGTAGTTACTCACATAAATTTATTGATTTACTCTGAAGCAGTAAATATTTATGTTAATAAGGTACGGGATTACCTGCCTGCTGATTGTATTGCAAAATTGAAATCACGGTACGCGCGCATGTTCGTAACTAAGTAATATATTTCCTTCGCTTAGGTATGCAAATTTGCCATATTGACAAACAATATAAATGGAAACGTATGAAGTGGACTCGGAAAAGTGACAACTGGGTGTGTACTGATTATATCTCGTGCATGACTGTACTTGTTCTACCAGAGCCATCTATTATGCCTGGATATATAATATGTATCCAACTTAGACAAAACTAATAACCAGGCGTATAAGCATGGTCGCTATTTGTAAGTGCGATAGGGACGGCCTGTTGTTTTATCATTTATCGCGCGACCATGCTTGCCTGCCAGGGATGTATAATTTAGAATTATGTAACCACCTAAACCCTCACAGTTTTCCCATACCCACCTGCTTGTCTGGTTGTCTCCGTCCATAGATTAGCACGTTTACCGTTAGTACAAAAAGCTACACTTTATCATGAGAAATTACTATAAAAATCAGCCATTTCGACAAACGCAAAAACTACAAGAATTAAACAAAACATTTTGCGGGTGAATAGGCTACTTGCGTCCTAGTCAAATCAGCTTCTTTTTAAGAACTGTCAAAACGAATTTGAACGGTGTGCTAATAAGGAATTAATATGAAATCAAATTGAGTGACGTCACGGTCAATTCAGTTACTTTATACATTTCTACCTGACTTATTAAATAGAAAATCGACTAAAAAATAACTTATGTTCATGTATTTCCAATAATTATCTGATGATTTATTTCGTGCATAGTATAAAATATTTTAAGAACAGTCAAGTTCCCCTATAGAATGAGGGTATTTTAAAAGCGCTGCCGGCCTAGCCGAAATGAAAATCGTTGACGCTAGATTTCGATTGAAACGCAATCTGGCTCTGTTGCACCCATATGAAAGAGCGATAGAGATACTAGATATCTACGATAATGATATTATCGTAAGCGTTTGTATATGCGGCTACGTACCTGGAGCTGTTATTAGACCTTCGTGACATCTTATAAAGCTTAGTTCTTCGAATCTAGATAAGTGAAAAAACTTTATTCTTCTAATTACCCCAGTCAAGCCACGATCACGACGGTCTTAGGCGCCATATACGCTATTCATTATGGCAGTTTCGCCTTTTGGAAAAAAGTCATATACTGGACTGGATTGATAATCAAATTTAATTGAATCATGGAATTTCGTCCCAAAATTGACGAATATCGGTTGAGAAATGCGGCCTGTAGACGAGAACACCCGGACATACAAAAACAAATCAAGAAATATTTTTGGAAATTTGTATTTCTGAAAATAAAACCTGAGCCCATACCCGAGCCAAGTCGGCCGGCCTAATTTTTTTATAACTTGTTATCGTCGTTATCGGAAAATGGCGAACTATTTTTAGGTTCTTATTCGGATGTTTTTATACGGAAGTATGATGACTATTGATTTAAAAACAAAGTGTTTTACTATATTGTAAAATATTAGTCATATCAGAATAAAACATGTAGTAGACAAGTCGTCGCGTAGCTCCTCGCTTCGCTCGCCGGCGCCGCGCTACTCGCACAGCGCACTGCCGGTCTGCCGGCCAGGCGGCAGGGTAGGCGCGCCGAGCACCTGCGGACAATCATGCCACTCGTAATGTCCGAGATTTATGCGATGAATTGAAATGAAATGTCACTTAATTTAATCAACAACACCCCGCGGTGTACATCTGTGTCAGCCGCGCCACTAAATATACGCGGATGAATCACCTTGTTTTGCACTCTGTTCTTGGAACCGATTAATAATTATAATAATTTATCTCTCCGATAAAACAATAATTATCATCGGCAGTAGTCATATGAGCCGTCGTATAAATTTCCTAATGTGAAACCTAGTGTAACGCGATATGGAGAGTGAACAGGTTGGCCGACACCTGGCTGACGCGACTCACGTCAACTCTGCTAATAGACCATTCAAATTACTCAATTTTCATATTTTTACCCAAAAATATTGATCACAATATAATTATATCGGAGTTCCGCATCGATTGTAAGATTCAAATTTAAGAGGGCATAAATAAAGTAAGAATAAGTGGCACATTAACCTCGTTTTAGGAGATCATTAACAAGAACGGTTATAAGTCGCTTTTCTATTGAGAGTAATGAGTGCTCAATATTATGATATAGGTACATATTATGTATGTACTCACACTTAAGGTAATAGTTTATCCTTTAAAGCCATACGGGTCGTCGAGCCACTTAACCTGTCTCGTAAAAACTAATGCAACTGTCGATAAAATACTAATGATGGTGATACCTGATATTGTTTAATATAAAAAGGTAGGTATTCGTGATGTGGCTCCGCGCAGCCTCGCGCGTCCTGCCGGCGCGGCGCGGGCGCAGCGATGTCGCCTTGCTGACTCGACCAAATAAGGGCAGGTCGTTGCCCCTTCTGGTGTTCTTTGTTTTCGTTGCAAGAACCAACACTCTTTCCCGCGTGCGTGTATGGAGCGATGAATAATGCGCGGCTTGTTGCTCTATCAATGTATCAAAGTAGACATGCGCTTGAAGCACGCACTTTAAAAACTCTTACAGTTTAAGATAATTAATTTTATTGAAAATAATATAAGAAAAATAAATTCTTTCATGAAGTAACTGACAATTCAAACAGATTTAATCGGTACCTATTTACCTACTTACATCCAAACAATGTGCTCTATGGGTCGGGTAAATTTAAAATATGTGTGTAGGTCTACTACAAACATTTTTTTAATTTTCTATATAGTAGGCAGATCACGGCAATAAAATAAAGTTTGTTATAAATGTAAAATCACTTAGGTAAGGATATCAAGTGTCGGGGTCGGCTGCCAGGTGTGCTGCGGGACATAAATCGTAGATCGAACTCCGTATAGATCACCATCAAAACCAGTTATTATTTATTTTAAAATTGTAAATGACGCAAGTGTATGTTGCTGGTGTGCACAGGTGCGTGCGCGATACACGGTTCTCGCTGATAGTTAACAACGAGGTACAGTCCACGTCAAAAATTACTTGTCACTTTTGCACATGGGCCCTTTGTAAACATAATTTGACGTTGAAGGTAGGTAACCTTACAGTTACGCAACTGTAGGTACCTACCAGGTGGTTTTAAGTTAAATACAGTGTGATATTTAAGTAATAAATAAGGTACGCTGCACTTTGCATAGACAAGGTCCTTTACCTACCTTGACAATCGATGACATATTCCCAGGGTTGCTGTTTCAAAAAATACTGGGTTCAACTTTCATTAGCCAGACTCTAGGTAGATTAGTTAAGTGGAAATTGGGCGGCTGCTTCTACACAATATATCCTAGTAGTCCCCTTTTTACTCTCGGGTTATTAACGTCGTGGAACGTATAAACCCGCCTTTTAATTTTTTAGATTTTTGAAGTATTGTAAACATTAAGAGCGAAAAATAAATATATTAAAAAAAAACAAACGTACCTACGTAGGTACGAGATATTACGGGAATTTGTGTCAAGATAATTAGTTTCAATAATATCAATATCCAGAAAGAAAAATGGTTACTCTGTTTGTGGGCCATTTTTTTCAAAGTTGTCCACTGTTTTTGTAAAATGGGTATTTTTTACGTGATTCATACTCAGAATCGCGAGTTCTTTCGATCCTGATAGGAGAAAAAAAATGTCCCAAGATTTCCATACATTTTTCAAACCTTCCATTCCGTTACCGCCATACAAAATGTATGAAAAAATGGTAACGGAATGGGAAAAAACCTTGGGACACTTTTTTTCTCCTATTAGGATTGAAAGAGCTCGCGATTCTCAGTGGGAACCACATAAAAAATTCCAAATCCAGAAAAAAAAGTGGGGTGGACAACTTTGAAAAAAAAAAATGGCCCTTGTACGAAAAGGCTAACATTTTGCTAGGGCTTTCCATATACGTCTTCAGTATCATTGTACCTATTTATTTATGGTTGTGGTCACCTGTAACTTACCAGTTGGGCTACTCCGAATTTAAGCGAAGTGGCAATTCGTCGTGTTCGACAAATATAGCTCCAGTTGTAAATTGATGGCATAGGTACCTTGTCGCAGTCACAGAATCATTTTGAAGTAAACACCCATCTTGAAGTATTTTTTCAGAAAACCACATTTTTAGATACCACCCATGAATAGGAGTGGTATCACAAAATGTGGCCCTATCTCTTGTTGATTTTTCAGACAGTGCGTCATAACTTTCCAGTGAAAGAATATTTTTCCTACTTTACAGACATCACAAATTAGGTTCAAAAAGATCAAAGTTAGGATAACTGTCCGTTCTTCCACTTTAGGTAATTTTATCTTCTTTTGAAAATATGTAAATATATTTCCAACTGGTAGTCTAGTCTATGTCCTGTTTGTGTGTCCATCTCTGGAAAATCTCATGGAAACCCTTTTGTAGTTGTTCTTATTAAGGATAATAATTATTCAAACCATCGCCATAACATAGGACAGGCACTAAATGTCCGAATAAGGATTATTTTTGGGCTAACCGTGAAAAGTGGGAAGCATGGTGTGAAACCTGGGCCCTGTCGCCTGCGACAAACGTCCGAGTTCCGATCCCAACATGCCCAATACAGACCACTGTTTATCACACAGAACTTTATCATTTCTGTCTTAATCTGAACATTTCAGGTCCAGAAGCTAAATCCAATGTTTTTATCGAAAGGATTGATTTTTCAATTGGTTTGTTGTTTATCTGCAATTATTCAGCAGGTTGCTTATTTCATATTCGTCCAGACGCACTTCATGACAATAGAATGGAAAGCTTCTGGGCCTCAGACTATCATTTTAATAACCTTGTCAAAAAATTTCCCCGTGGCAAGAAAAAAAGGACATAAACTCATGTAAAAAATGGATGAGCATTGAGCACATGTCTACATATTTATTTTAGTTAGTGTGTACGATTTAGATATTGAAGTAGATGTACGATTGTGAGTTTATGATCAACGATCATCGATTCATCGCAGTGTCGAGAGTCGAGACAGGTTGTCTGTTATTATACAAAAATAATTCCGAAGATGACTAATGAATATGTCGGTTATGCAAACGAAGCAGCGAGGACGTGCGCCGCGCGCCGGCCCGCCGCCGGAGCCCCGACCGGCGCTCGGCGGCGGCGGCGGCCGTGAGTGCGGCGCGGACGGCGAGGCGCCCTACCGTCTACCGGCCGCCTATCATTATTCCCCTCCAAACCATACTCCAACCTTTTTCCTTACCCGTTTCATACTCATAACAACCCAGCTAAAACATACAAAAGTTATGCTGGAAATTAATTCACCGATGACAAGAAAATGACTTTGCAGTATTTCTCTCAATGTAGTCTCTGTACGCGGTACCAGTTTGCGCAACTTGCGATCGGGATTCCATTTATATCTGTCCCTGTTTTCCTGTTACCAGTACTGGTCCTGAGAGCGTCGCACTGTCCTCGCCCCGCGCTTCTTCTGCCACCCTCCCTCGACTTGTGGTTCTTTTGCGACTCTCTATACGTTATCTCTGTGGCTGTAAGATTATTAATTAATTCAGACATGTTTTTGTTATAAACAGGGATGATTTCATATGGAAGCACAAGTTCCTGTTGAGAAACACATCAATTAAATTATAATACAAACTTGTTTTGCACCGATAATTACTCCCTTAGGTACTAAGTTAGACGGGCATGCAATTCTAGTAATTTTTGCGATAACATTTTACTATTTTTAATTAGAATTAGGGATGTACCGACTATTGACTAGGCCGACTACCGACTAGTCGGCGCTTGGGTGGCCGATTAGTCGGCCGACTAGTCGGCTAGTCGGCCAAAACATAATTTTCGACTAAATTCACATTTTGAATGTCATTTTTGGTCCTTCGAACGCGCTTTTCATGATTTTTTACAAGTTCAAAGTTTCATGACAATATTTATATACATTTTCCATTTTTGACAACTGGCTTGGCTTAGTGGGTAGTGATCCTGCCTATGAAGTTGATAATCCTAGGTAGAATATTTATTTCTGTGCTAAATACAGATATTTGTTATTTTGACAAAAAAAAGGGAATTACGAATAGTTACATAATACAACCATAATTTTCAGATGGTAATTTAATTTTGTACTGTTTTTCTATCACTAATGAAGTGCCGACTAATCGGCCCTTTTTGCCGACTAGTCGCCGACTACAAATGTGGCCGGATAGTCGGCTTTCCCGACTAGTCGGTACATCCCTAATTAGAATGGTTTTTATTGGTTATATGTAATGTAAAATACCCTATAATGGACGGTGATGCCATTATGGACAAAAATACACAAATCCTTAAAAATAAGTATCTAAAATTAGTTTGTAAAAACTGACGGCAATATACCATAAAATAGAGTCATAGAGCTGTTTAATTATGAAGTTTCGTTTAATTCGGTTATTTCTGAAAGATTTTGGTGGCAAGATAAAAATCATTAGTTTACTGAAAAAAATATCAAGACGAATTCTTAGTAATGTTGCTAAGAAAGTTGAGTTCATGTATAAAATAATAAAAAATAATACTCGGTGTAAACTTGAATGAGTTTTACTTACTGCATTAACCATGAGAAAAAGTATAAAACATACTAGTTTGTTGCTCCAAAGATATAAAGAAATAGTGTTATTTTGCGAGTGTCCATTACTGGAACCGGAAAACTGCGTACCTCCTATGATGGACAAGGAACAATTTAAGAAACCAAAATTTACAAGAAACAATCCTATATGTTAAAATAACCCAAACTCATTTTATTTGGGGTATATAAAATTCACTCATTGAGTATCAGTTGGCTTTAAAAGTAAAATTTTAAACTTATTTCACTGGCCATAATTGGGGATCCATTACTGGAGAACTGCCGTCCATGATTGGAGAAAAAACACCTAGTTTTAATTTGTTAACTATGAAGAAACCAATAAGAGTATCTATTCTGAAATACGCTTGAAATGTAAAAAAAAAAGGATCAGACATTCAAGTTTTAACACGCTTAGCGGTAGAATTTTTCACGTATCAGTGAAATATCAAAAATAGGCAAAATTGTATCTTAAACTATCCATGATTGGGTCCGTTACCTTAGTTTGTATGTAAGAGCCAATAAAGTCTGACAACGAGAATAATGTTAATTTACGACAGCTATCGTTAAAAAAATTACGTAGGCGACTTACTCTCGTTTTATAATAAGATTGGTAAGTAATTGTCTAACTGCTGAAAAGTGTAATTACCGAGGGCTTTGTAAAGGGGAGTATGGGAGCTGCTGGACGCGACGCGGCGCCAGGGACGGCAGCGCAGCCTCCGCGGGGCCGCGGAAGCGCGGGCGGCGGCGGCGACCGCTCGTCTGCCTGCGCTGCGCCGCGGCCGCGCACCTGCCCCGCGCTGCTATTTATAACCCAGACCGTACCTCGCCAGAGAACACCGAAGCTGTGCATACCACCGGCCCCGAGCACCTACTTTGATGTTTGCTAGTCGCTACAAATATGCTGCAGATGTACTAAATGTGGCAACGTGATAAACGGCGACTGTACTGATAGTCGCATCGTAATTATGCATTATTGGTCAACTGGTTTAGGTTCCACAGATTCACGCGACACTGAAATTGAAATTTCTTTATTGCCACAGAAACAAATTAGCAAGTGAGTACACAAAACTCAACTACCTAATACTAAATTAAACCTATGTAAGTACTAAAATTACACTGCTGTATTTAGGTATCAGACTTTACCAGTATTTAGGCAATATTATTGTTAGGTAACATATCATACACACGTGTCACAGGTAGATTGTAGGTAGTAGGTAGATAAGTACGAGTATGTACAATCTTACAAAGTTCAAGTTATAAAATTATGGGTCAGAAAGTTCTGGATTCTCATTCGTAATGAGATGACTGTTTTTACTGATCATATATGTATCTGTGTAATTTTTTAACGAACTTTATTTTATTTTGTTGTCTGATTTCCCTCTTATTACCTCTTAATTTTTATTTTTATTTAATTATTATGTAATCTACTTAACAACCTAATACCCAAGCAAACTAAACAAATTAAAGTGCGTTATAAAAAGAAAGTATTTTTTTATCAGGAAGGAAACCTGGAGCGGCACTACAGTTATCCGAACAGCGCCTAACTCACAGAAGTTGAATAAATATTATTTTAACGATCAGTGGAGTCGCTGTTTGCGCACTGCGTGTCTGACATGTTTACGTAACAGTGTTCGGGTGGTAGGAGCAGTGCGCATGCGCTGCGGCCGCGGCGCGGCACGGACGCATCTAACATGCCTTTTTCAGAAAAGCCAATGCATTGTGAATGTTATTCGTATTACGTTGTTTTTAATAATTATGTTGCACACCATCAGGGAAAGTACCTACATCACTAACATCCATTTTTGGCATATTTTAAGTGAGTAAGTAAACCAACTTTCGATTTAAGATACCACACAAGGTTCGCTTTTCTGATTTAACTTAGGTACCACGTTATATTTAAAGAAAACATTAAATATATGAACATATATATCGATCCGTGTCGTGTTTTCGTCCCGTGTGGTGACGGGTTAAGAATTTCATCAACCCCTTTCTTCCCGTGGGTATCGTAGAAGTCGACTGTGGGATATGGATTAATTTGTGGCGTAGGCGAGAGGCTGGCAACCTGCCACTGCAATGTCACAGTTTCGTTTCCTTTCAACTCCTTACTTGCAAAGCACGGCACTGAAACTTGAGTAATTTCATGTGCTCTGTTTACACCTTTATAGGATACAGGCGTGATTGTATGTACCTATTTTGTATTTTGTATGTACCTGTTTGTATTTATTTCGATAGTAGGTATACTTCTAAAAAGAACATATCAGCCGCCTTACTATTTACTATTTTAAAACATAATTATACAAATACGTACATACATCATCCTACAATTTCTCTGTTTTGCCCGAAGGTTGACTAGTAGAGAATGCCTTATAGCATTAAGTCCGCCTTGTGTACAATTGTATTTTCTTTTGTGCAATAAAGATTAAATAAATAAATACATTTTGTATTTAATCTAATTACGTGGTTAAATAATCAATTAGTAAGAATGCAACGAAAGTACAGCTTAAGACCCCCATACAAATTTTCATCTCCATATGTAACCCCTTTTAGGGGCCGTATTTTCAAAAAGCCTGAAACTACTATTCTTGTAAAACCTATACAAAAATTATCTTTTTGTGAAGTGTCAAGTTCCTAGTGTTCCTAGCTAAAAAAAAACTTATAGTTTCAAAATTAAAGAACGATTTAAAAAAAAGGTACATACCTCTATATTGTTCCTCTTACAAACTTTCAGCCCCTTTTTAACCCTCTTAGGAAACGAATATCCAAAAACTTTGAAATAGTTTTTCTCCTATTCTTATTTTATTACCTTTTCACCAAGTTGCTAATTCCTTATTCAAAATAAAATTGGATTTCCATAAAAACTGTTACCCCCTTTTTAACCTCCTTAGGGGACGAAAATAAAATAAAATACTGAAATTAAATCGTCTAATTTTATTTATTATCTTTTCACATTGAAGTTGCGATCTCAGTAAATTTGTTTCCCAGACAAACTTTCGTCTCCTTTTAAATCCCTTTAGGGTAAATTACCATACAAACAGTTTTACGGCTATCTCTAGTCTTATTTTAACGGATTCGGATCGACCGTAGTGCGAACTGTAACTGTGATGAAAAATATAAGTAGGTATCAGTAACACTGCTAATTGATTTGGAAACCAAAATGGTGCGCTGCGTGGTAATTTACGCCGAATGCAAGTTCTAAATTCCGGATAAACTACTAATAATTATTATTTGTAAAATCCTTGCTAAAAGGGCCACGTCCTTAGTTTAAGGTCATTTGGACAGATAAAAGCATTGCGTAAAAACTGGGCAAGGTGAACTGAACTGTTAGACAAAGGCGCATCGCACACTGGAGCGCGCCAATTAGGCTGCTCGCGGATTGGAATGCCCCGCAGGCTGAGCCGAGATGCGGGTATAAAAACGTTATAGACGTGGACTAGATGCGTGGCGTGAGACAAAGTTTAAGGGCCCTGTTGGATCAGGTTCTTTTCACTCTAACAGCTTAAGGGTGGGAGAGATGGTGGTGTGTGGCTAGGATCGCGGACAGCAAGCTTTTGCATTTATATATATATAGGTTTTTGTAAGCTCTACAATAAAAAAAGCTCTACAATGAGTGCGGTCGAAAATAAAATTGTCCGGCTACAAAGTAATTTTCATATTGTGTGATTTTTTTAAATATTATATACCTTATAAAATTAATTTTATAAAGCAAATAGTGTAAACATAATTATATACGCGAATATAACCCATTTGTCTGTCTATACATTCGTGATCAGACTAGCAGATACGTCTTCATACAACCGCCAAACAATAAACGGTATTTGATAGGCTGACAGCAGGTTCGGAAAAGGGTAGGATAGTTTGTGAAAAGGGGGGAGGAGACTCTAGAAGATACCCTACAATTACTTGGAATAAATTTAACGAAGAGCTGAAAAAAGTAGAAGTAGAAAATATACCACTTTGGGGTGCTTGAACTGTGGCGTGGTACAGTCACCGGCATAATTATGTGATGGTTTCTATACCTTGTCAAATTAATATCTTGTTTGAAATGTCATACGAAATTGTCAAACGGTTAAAAGCGACAAGGTACAGAAACCATCACTTATTTATGCCGGTGATTGTAGAAAGTATCTCTGACTAGGGATGAAGTATCTATTCGTGGCTTTGTCGGCAGAGTGCTAGAGTATCGATCGATCCAGAGGTCGTAAACTGTCGTAAGTAAGTCAAGTCTCACCCAGTGCTTGTTAAAAACTAAAAGACATAAGGTACAGCGGGGCGACTTCGACTGGGGGACAAATGCAACGGATCCATTTTTTCCTGTTTTACAATGTTTGCATTATTAATTAGAGTGTCCACCGGTTATATAAATATATATGGCACGCGTGTTCAGTGGATACATGTGGAACTCAACTTAAGAAAATAATGTAATAATGGAAAAAAATGCATCAGTTACTATTGCCCGCCAGTCGGGATTTGCCCCGCCGTACCTTAGGTATTTAGTTAATATTCGAGCGTTATTTCTCATATATTGTTATTTGATTAATTAACGCTCTTTCGGCTACGTTTATTTGCACTTTCCACAGTGAACGAAGTGCCATTGCCAGTTCTACGCATTGCTAACTATTCTTACGGGTAATTGCAGCGCGCGCGCCGCCCGCGGCACCGCTGCCATTGCCGACGAAGCTTTTGCGCCTATGATTTATTTACATCCGGATTCTGTAGCTATAGTAATAAGTAGGTAAGCCAAAACTTTATATGTACCTACTTCATATAAAATAAATCTAATCTGCTGATTACATTATTTTCTTTGTAAGTACACTTAATATACTTACGAGTATTCGGACATACCAGACATATCAGATTTATACTTTTTCGGACTAGGCAAATTTGACCAGTGTCCAGCTCAAGTTGTTCCCTACTTGACTTCGTCGTATTTATTATATTCTCACTCTTCTATATATGATATATGATTATCTTTTCGACGTTTCTACTCCTTCATAATGGTTTATGAAAGGTTTACCTATCTTGTTAGCCGAATGCACAAACGCTCACGATATCTCTTTCGTAGCTATCTATCTCTATCGCTCTTGCGTATTGAATTGACACGAGGCGCGACATAGCCAGATTACATTACTGCGGCGTTTGGCGTCGCAGAAAGCTGCTTTATTTGAAAGCCAATTAGTCGGGAGTGTACTTAGCCATGTTTCCTGAAAATAGGTCCTATGACGGGGGTTTTTCAAATTTTTAATTTTGTGGTTAAGTTATATGTGGTGCAAAAATAGTATATTATATAACGGTAACGTTATGAAGGCTATAAAAGTTGAGTACCGCGGTTAGGCCACGAAGGCTTGCCGAGTGGCCTAAGTAAGTACGAGACTTTTATAGCCTTCATAATGTTACGATTGTATACTATACTTTTTCTACGACAGCCACATACATACCTATTCGAGAATAATAAAATGGGTTAGTTACTTACTTCATGTAATGAATGGGAATATTTGTGTGGATCGTCGTAGCATTGAGTATTCTGTCCACAATGTTGATGGCGAGAACTTGTTGCACAATTCTTCAAAATATGCCAACAACGCCGTTTCAGAGAAAGTTGAAACATTTTTTTGCAATTTCCATGTCAAAACAATCATAACATTTTTGGTACGCTTTATCTGACTTTTCATGTAACAAATTGTCAGTCACTTTGAGCGCCCATAGCCTTGATTTCTTCGGAAGAGCATTTTTCACCAGAATCACTCATAATTACTTATGTTTTTGCACAATAACGTCGAATTAAAACAAACTACACACCACCGAAATAGTTCAAATAGTTTCGTGATAAGTTTACAAATGTCAAACATACCATAGACAAGAGAAATAGAAAATAAGCCGGTTTTCAATTACGAAAAATGTGGTTGCGTTCAAGAATATTTAAATGTCGAATGTAAAATTATTCGATAAACTTATGATTTTTACCTTTGTTTTGCAATATCTAATATGTAAAACGCATTTAAGTTTATTTTTTCATCTTGATTTAAATTATGAACCTAAATATTATATTATTTATTAAAAGTTACTTATTACTGTAAATGAAAACATACCTGATAAATGGAAGTTGTGCTTTTAAAAAAAAATTAACAGAACTCCTATATTCATATGATTACTGCTAGCAGTAATCCTATGAACCTATAGACAAATAGACTTTCTCATCGTTACTCAAATGAACTTAATTTGGATACCGCTGACAATAATCTAATTGACAGATTTAAGTGCTGGAGTAGAAAAAAATAATTATAAATACATGACGAATAACAAATATGTGCGATGGCTAAAAATTAGGCCGTATTTTAAATTTATCATAATCATTCATTCAATTCATCACACGCGATATAATCCGGAATCCGATTGTTTTTTTCATGAACAACTAACTATTGCGGTAACCAAATCATTATCTACAAATCATTATACATATGTATGGTATATGCTTGTACATACCTACTACATTGTTTGTAACATCATCTCTCTAATCATATCGCAAGTCGCTATAGCCAAAACACACAATAATTAAATTACGTGTTTACCTCCACGTCTTAAAAACAATAAAAATCGTGTCTTTCCTTTATTTTTGACATCCAATAATTTAATTGGTGAAGCGTGATGTGAATAGTTTTATATTGTTAATTAAATAAATCATTAAATATAGTAAAAAGTGGTTTCCGCGGTTTTGTGAGTTTTTTAAACAAACTTTTAATGACCTTGCCTTCAATTAATAACGAAATTAGGCCTTACAAGTTCATTAGGAAATGACGTAGGTATCTACATTATATGATCAACATATGAAACATCTCGATTCGATTCAAACTCCGATGTTTTTTTAAATTCATGCATATCAATTCACCAATTGTCAATAATTTAAAATTGTTCGGTATTTTTAAGGGCTATGCTCACTTGCTCAGGTTGTCAATATCAGATAATTCTGTCCCTTTAAGACTACGAATAATACGATGTTTAAACTGACTAGATAATTGTAAATAGTTAATAAATTAATAATTGTTCTTACATAGTGACGAAATACAAGCTGTCTTGAACTATGTATGTAAATCTAATGGTTACTTAAAAATGAACAACTTACTCGCAAACTAGAATTACCTATTTGTTTACGCAAGATTTCGATTCAATTGTATAATTTGTTGATTCTGTTTATGCATGCATAAATAACATGTTACTAACCAAGCTGCTTGGATTATATAGATAACCAAATTTCATCAGTTTTCTACTTGCAAATGAAGAGGTTCCGGGTGTATTCTGTATAATATGCTTCCCGCATACCGCGTCGTACAGACAGACGTGCACGTCTGACGTGGACAGATGAAAGCTCTACCTTAATGTACACACTTGTTTATTAATGTAGGATACTTACGCAATTAGTGAGTACATATTATATATATTCAAGCAATAACCGAATGATTAACGAAAAATACACAACGTGTGTTGGTGTTAGAGTCCATTAAGGCTAATACTCCGTGCCGGCTTAACAGCATTGACTATAATATACTCGAAAATACCTTACAGTTTAATGAAAACCGAGAGGAGGAAGGCATGAAATGATATGATAAACTATACAAAGCTGTGATAATTATAGATGCCGTTTTAAGCCTGAATTTTAAACAGGCAACGGTTTTAGTCTAAACAATGTACGCTTCAATTGGACTACGCGCGAGTCGGATCTCATCGCTTAATGAACGGTCAAAAGCTCTCAAGAATTCGTCGTCCTACATGTAAGGCCGGGCCATAGAAGAGCTAGCATAGCGACAGCAGCGTAGGTATTATTAGCCGTCCGCTACAACCGCGCGGTCGGCCTTCGGCGCAGCACCCGCCACTTTCACTCCACCACGCACGTAAACACTGTTGACACAATGGATGTGGCACTACTACAACTCTTATGTCAATACGTCGTCAAGCATTGTTGTTCCGATGTACTAGCTCCGCGTCGCTTCCGTACGAACCTGTTTAACTATGATTTGGCTGAAACAACAATCTTTCAAGCACGTGTTTATGGTTGAGAAATCGACTGATCACTGACCTACAACTTTGACATTTACCTAATAACAATATTATGGTGTTTATAAAAATATATTTTGCGGCTGCCTAATCGTTATATATTGTTATATAGTATAGACTGAAAAGTCTGCTTATGTGAAAGGCTTCAGATACATATACCTGAAATGTATGTATGCTTGAACATGGTTATATTGTATTTGTATTGTAAGTGTTTGATATAAAAATAGATGAATATCCACAGCATACAATATACTAAGTATAGATAATTGACTTGACATTGACATGATATATTCTAATATATGTATGGTTTGAATATTGGTTGAAAATTAACTCTAGATACGATATGGATTGGATATGTCAGAGCCAAGCAAGAGTGACGAGTCTTTATTAAAGATGCAGTAGAAGTTATCATAGTCATTAAATAGGTATACATAAATGAGAGCATTTCTTGTGTTGTACATTCGACTAGCAAAAGTTAGAGAAGTTTTAGTTGATCTTGAAATACGTAAAAAAATGTCCCAATTTTTACGGGATCTGTTCCTATTCGCGCTCTTGATACTGAAGTGGAGCGATGGCACGCGGGTCACCTACATTGCGATTACTTCAATTAACTAAGTACTTATCTGTTAATTAACAGCTTTACTTACCAGCTCGCCTGTTTTTGGACAGACACGATTCTTGTAGCATAGGAACTAGACTGAAACACCATCGTCCATAATAATTGTGAGTTCTAATAATAAACGTCAAATTAATTGTCGTTAGTGTTATAAGTACTTTCCTTTAATGCCTTCTTAGTACCAAGTAGAGGCGAGTACGATGTTTCAACTTTCAATATGTATAATTTTATAGATTGTTTTTTCGAATGTTGATGAGTTTGAGTATCACTTCTATAAGCATTTTTACGTTAGAAACACCTTATTGACAAATCACCTTTTGCTAGATATACACGTCACGTAAGTAGTTTGAAAAGCTTACCATGCTCGTTGATAACAAATTATAACAATGATATAGAGATGGTCATGAATTTTATTCAATATAGCCAACAGGCTGCGTTGTATCGAAGACATTTAAGAACGCGACTCGATCACGGATAGAACTCTCTCTTCGTCCACACGCGTGAAGCCATTACAAGTTCCATGCTAGGGTTATAATTGGCCACCTCAGGCATGCATAATTTCGTCATTATTGAAAGTATGACGACACCGTCGACTGACTGGTATGGGTAGAAATGACGAATACGAATAATTAAAGCGGATCGGCACACAGGCCGCATGCCGAGTTAATTGACGAATTTAGACACCCATCTACCTGCAGTAGAAGGCCGACATATCATCGGTTGTCACAGCACTAGCAACATGTACAACAGTACGCTCGTACTCGAGGCGTGCGCGCATTTCGAAACCGGTGTTGCGCAATAAGGTCGGCGCCAAGGACGTGGGTTCGTTGCCAGAAATAAATTGTTGTTTAGGTATGCCTGTCTAGCGTACACTGGCGGCCACTAACAGCGCGTACTCGTACGCTCCTCCGACCAACGCGGAAGGAGCGCGCTTCGTGCCGACGCTGTGCCGGTAGATATTCGCTTTGATTAATGAGTGGAATCAAGTTTACTAGTAATCTGAACTAAGTAACGCTCTATTGTATGAATTTTTTGGGACTGGTATTTATCGATTATTGTAAGCTACTCGCTATACACTCAGTAGGTTCACCCATTATCAAAACGTATAACCTTACAATAGGGTGCCACCAGCAGCGGGGCAGGGCCCAAGCTGTAGCCAATCCAGCCATCTGACGAATCTCTCAAGACGTGACAATGACGGAGATTCTTCGTTATAAGACAACTTATGTGGGAAAATTAATTTACTATAACCCAGGAAAATAATAGCGTTTCCTGGGTATCTAGCCAACGTCAAAATCGCTTACCGTTCGTAAGCATATCGTAGCTAGCTCTCCCTATCGCTCTTATGAAGTGGCACGACAGAGCTGTACATATTGCGTTTTGATCGCTACGCCACGCAGCGTCAAAGATTGTCTTTTCGGCTAGGCTGGCTGTGGATGTTGACTGTTAGAATTGACGTTTCACGTGAGTGATGATTTTGAATCGTATGTTTTGGTTTTCAGTTAATATTTTTCGTATGTTGATGTCATGTCAAAAAACCGATCATGTGCGTCGGACACGCACGCATAATGGCGGATTCTGTGGCTTCACTTCATGCAATAGGTCGGTAAAGATAGCTCCACTTACGTTGTTTTAAGAAGACAATCATTTAATTTTTAAATTAATTTTTTCACCTGTGTGGTGACGGGTTAAGAATTTCACCACCCCCTTTCTTCCCGTGGGTGTCGTAGAAGGCGACTGTGGGATATGGGTTAAATTGTGGCGTAGGCGAGAGGCTGGCAACCTGTCACTGCAATGCAATGTCACAGTTTCGTTTTCTTTCAACCCCTTATTTGCCAAGAGTGGCACTGAAGCTTAAGTAGTTTCATGTGCTCTGCCTACCCCTTTATGGGATACAGGCGTGATTGTATGTATGTATGTATTAATTTTTAGTGGCTCAACCCCAATTAATATCAGAAGAAAGTTTAATAAGCTTTCTTGTTAAAATGTTATTCCATAATAGGTGGCGCGGGAAGCCGGGATCACACAACCTTTCGTTCCTTTTGTCCTCGTAACATCCAGGCCCATATCTCCGAGTTTGAATTTAGAACTTTTAAAATGTTCAATCTGGAATATACCTACTACAATATTGTACTATTAGTACGCCGAGACTTTTATAAGGTTAAGTTTGGTGTCAATATAGTTTACACATATGTAGTAAGTAATTATATCATGTCAGTACCTAAACTACCTATACAGGAACATTATTATTTTCGCCATATCGGTTTGTCTGTTTGTCGGTTCGTTCGTATTTGCTTACGTCACCGACCATTACTGTTAGAAATCTACAATTTAACATGGGTTTAATAATTTGTCACATCGATAGAGTATCAAAATAATATGTGGAAAAATGTTTCTAACGCAATTTTTATTTTGTTCAAACCCCATCCATACAAAACAAGAGACCTAAAATTAGTGGCGATTTAGATGTGCCTGGACTAATACTCTAAAATCACTTGTCCCCCGTTGATTTTTACGAATGCGCTATCGCTATAGTGACTTTGTAAGCGAGGTTAGTCAAATATTTCAGCTGAAGTATAAAGAAATTGCTACTAACAATGTTTTTATGCAAAACTAATATAGTGAAATGAAACAAAAACCTGTTTAATTTGTGCATGCTTGGAATATTTGAGAAGAGGCGCGCGGTCGATGGCCGGGGCCTGCGCTCGCGCTCATGCTTCACTCAATACAATGTCACAGTGTAATTATTGAGCTGGACCAACGTCATGCTCTTATCCCATGTCTAATGGTTACCACTCGTGTTTCAAACGCTAAACTACAAGCGCACCAACTTAGGAATGAAATTACATGACAAACGTTTCATAAATAAGTTAAATAACAGTTGCTTACAATAATTACCTATCTTTTCAATGTATGCTTACTTATACTTACTATAAAACATTAAATTTTTAGTTTCATTAATACATTTTATATTGAGTGTTAAATATCTAGTACTTACATGAGGCATAGGTATTTAAACTACACACTTTTTTTAAACTATTAATTGAATGCGTATCGCGTGAATTACTTAGGTAGGTACTGAAAATCGTTTAAAATGTTAGACACAAAATAAAAAAATATGTTATTATAGTTAAAATTAATTTGAATACGCAGTTTTACGATTAGATTGGTTTATAATGGGGACAATTTCGACTATGCTATTAGTTAAGCAATACGAGTATTTACCTAACTTTAAAATAGGAATCAATGAGCCATGCTAAAATGACTTGTATTAAATTATCGATGCGTTTTGCTTGATTCGAAAGTTCTCTCCGATTCATTCGTAGCTTTTTGTGTCGAGCAAGGGAATGCGAGTCGTCAGACTTTGGTCTGGTCTGTAGGCCACAGCGCGGGGGGCCTGTAGCTCGGCCCTTTTGTTTTTATTCCCGTGCAAGAATGCAAAACAATTATAATTCCCTCAGGGATAAGTCGCCGCACTCCTTAGGAACCGAGCGCACGTAATCGCAAACGATTCTCGTATCTCATTGTATCTCATTCGGCTTGCGGTTTATAAAATGTTTCATTAATTGGACTGGACTTACCGAGTTGAATGGTTAGCTTAGGCTCAGTAGAATATTGGGGAGAAATATGGCACAGCGTTGGTTGATGTTAGTGCCGAAGTGGTGGTTGCCAGGCTTACGGGGCGGCCGCGCGAGCAATGGCGGCGGCGGCGGCTATTCACAGGCCGCACTCTGGCCAATCCATTTACGTTAATTACGCCGAGATGGGGATAAATCGGCGTCGAGCCGTCCACCGCCGAGTTACGAGCGAACCGACTATAAAATAAATTATACCCACTTCGTTCGCTTCCACTCAGTTTTTTGTTGCCGTCCACGGCGAATGGAGAAAAAAACAAAGGCAAAATCTTGAGAGGACGAAATACGAGGCAAAGACAATGCTTAAATTTATCTACTGATAATATAGACGTAGGGTGGCGGGTGCGGCAGACGCGCGGTTGCCGGGTGGCCGAATTATACGGCGGGCATTCCGGCCCGCGCGCGGCAAAAACATGATGTATAGCTGCCTCGTGACGAAATATTTCAAATTTGGAGACCTGCCACGCTCCAAATGGAATCCACTTTGAATATTATCTTTAAAATTCATATAGAACGACTTTATAAGATTCTGTTTCCTATAGATACCTGAATATTTAAATTCTTTGGGTAGGTATATAATACCTTAGTAATAAAATATATTATTAGGCACATATGCTAGATGTTAGAGTCCGTGGTTACCTGCCTAAATTAACCGATTTATTTCTAAAATATAGACAACCAGCGAACCATGGACTGGACCTACTTTCTACTTATGACAGTTGGATTATGAATTTAATAAATCCATAATTCATTTTTAACAGATATGTACACTTACGTTATTACCTACTGACTGTATAAAAATAATAGACAACCTATGTGTCAATGTAAATATTATAAATGATTTGAAAGGTATGTATTTTATTATTTATACCTTGTTTATACCATATTAAATATATAACATCTTTTAGATCTAAAGACTCGTGCCGCAATATTGAAATCGCGAATGGGGTGCTGAAAGATTCAAAGCAGACTAATTCGGAGAAGATAACACAAACATCACGTAGCCCATGCCGTCTTCTACATAGAAAATTTACCTCTTAACATGATAATGGTATAAGGTGACGGACCCAATCATGGACAGTTTAAGAAAAAATTCGCCTGTTTTTGATATTTCACTGATAAATGTAAAAATTATACCGCCAAGCGTGTTAAATTTTGAATGTCCTATCCTTCTTCTACATTTCAAGCGTATCGTAGAATAGATACTCCTATTGGTTTCTTCATAGTTAACAAATTAAAACTAGGTGTTTTTTCTCCATGGACGGCAGTTCTCCAGTAATGGATCCCCCATTATGGACAGTGAAATAAGTTTAAAATTTTACTTTTAAAGCCAACTGATACGCAATGAGTCAATTTTATACACCATAAATACAATTAGTTTGGGTTATTTTAACATAGGATTGTTTCTTGTAAATTTTGGTTTTGTAAATTGTTCCTTGTCCATCATAGGAGGTAGGCAGTTTTTCGGGTCCAGTAATGGACACTCGCAAAATAACGTCATTTCTTTATATCTTTGGAGCAACAAACTAGTATGTTTTATACCTTATCTCATGCTTAATGCAGTAAGTAAAACGCATTCAAAATTACACCGTGCGTTTTTTTTTGGATTGTTTTATACATGAAGTCATCTCTCTTAGCAACATTACTAAGAATTCGTCTTGATATTTTTTCAGTAAACTGGTGAATTTTATCTTGTCTCCAAATCCTTCAGAAATAACCGAATTAATTGAAACTTCAAAATTAAACAGCTCTACAACTCTAGTTTATGGTACATAGCCGTCAGTTTTTAAAACTTATTATAGATACTTATTTTTAAGGATTTGTGTTTTTTTCCATAATGGCATCACCGTCCATTATGGGGTATTTTACCTTACCTACATATAATCCTACATAAAATCATCCTATCTGGTAATCTAACCAGTTTGTTAAATATTAATTTATAACCAAAAATCCTTTTTGGTTTTTGTGAGATTCGGAAGGGTGTGATTATAGCAATAGATGTGTATAACTCAAAACCTTACTTTTTTTACCCGCTAATTTCACTAGATATGTTGAATTATTGATTTGTAACTTTAGTTAAAACTAATCCTAAACGCTAAAACAATAAATTTTAATTTAAACATAAGTATCACAGTAATATGTATCCATCATTTGAAAAGACAACATACTCGGCTACTGATGCCGTACGGCATCGGCAAATTTTATGTGCTATACACGGAAAGTGAAATTAAAATTTAAGATTTTTGAGTATCGGATCAATAATATATAATAAATAAATTATATGCATATAATTATATACTTGAGTATATATATAATATTGAGGTTGTGGGTTTATTTTTGACCATGTGTTTTCATGCGTTACCAAAGAGAGAAGAATGTGCCCAAAAGAGCCAGGTTTAATAGTATTTTTTAATAGTATTTTTTTATACAAATTCACGATGAATACTGCAAATAAATACTTATAGTGAATTATAATAGGACAGACAACAAACTAAAGAAGCTGTAATATAACAAATTACTATGCAATTTAAAACAAAAAACCATTACAAATGTCTACCCACTACATACTAAACTACGGTAGAAACCACTTACAAAATATAAAATAAAAACCGGCCAAATGCGAGTCAGACTCGCCCACCGAGGGTTCCGTACAAACTTTCAATAGTTTAAATCTCAAGAACCTTCTCAGATAACTCTAAAGACTGTGTACAGTATGAGTTTTATTAACTCATCATTACATTACAGTACAGTATACCTGTGTGTATAAAACTCATCATTACATTACAGTACAGTATACCTGTGTGTATAAAACTCATCATTACATTACAGTACAGTGTACCTACAACGCCATCTCTCGGTGAATTCGCTAACTAATTTGCGCGACCTGTATGTTTATTTTTTCAGGGATTCTTTATAATGTCAATCGATTTCGGCAGTTTTTTAATATGGGTAAATTGAAATTTAAAATCTGAAAAGTTTTTTGTTAATTAAAAAAAAGTTTCCAAAATACAGACATGATTTTATTTTTCCTGGGGGGGGGGTTTCATTTTCCTTCAAAATTCTTTTTTTTTCCAAAACAAAAAAAATAGTTTGATATGTATACAATTTGAACTCTTTCTAAGAATACCCCACTTGACCTAGTAACTTGACATTTACAGTTTGCCCCCATTCATTTTTGCCATTTTCTATATTCAATATTAATAAATAAAAAAAAATACATTCAATTTGTAGAGGTTAACAATGTTCATAACTACCAAATTTCAAATCGATAGCATAAGTAGTTCTCGCAATGTGACAGACGGACAGACAAACAGACAGACGGACAGAGCGGTGCCATAGGGGTTCCTTTTGTACCTTTTTGGTACGGAACCCTAAAAAGTTCTACGGTGCAATTGGTGCAAACTTGGAGGTATGTGATATATTGATTGGTACTGTATAAAAAAACCGGCCAAGAGCGTGTCGGGCAACGCTCAGTGTAGGGTTCCGTAGTTTACCGTATTTTTTTCAAAAACTGTTCAAAAAGTGATTTTGGTAAACCCTATTCATTTTTAAATACCTATCCAACAATATATCACACATTAGTATACTAACTCGACACCTAAATAAATATATGTACTTCAGCCATTAAGTTCAAAAAGTGTTATATTTTTCCTGTGAACATATTTCCATTTTTAAGATCGGTCAGACGGTCATTTTGAAAAACTAAAGGATAGATGGGTGAGCATTTTCGCGAGAACAATCACCAAAAATATTTTTTCTAAGGTAGGTAAATTTTATGTTTTTCCTACTCAGAATCACGAATCACGAGTCCTTTCGATCTAGGACAAGAAACTAGAGGCAAAAAAATACTCCCAAAATTTTCTATTATTTTGCATACTTTCTACTTTGTAACCGCTGTACAAAGTGTTTGAAAAATGGTAACGAAGTAGAAAAATTAAATTGGGGGACACTTTTTTTCCGATTAGTAGGATGAAAAGAGCTCGTGATTCTTAGTAGGAAAAACATTAAATTTACCATTTTTATATTAAAGGAAAAAATGGAAAAATTTACGCTTCCGGCGGGACTTGAACCCACATCAAAGCCTTGCACGGATTGCAAATGATGTGGGTTCAAGTCCCGCCGGAAACGTAAATTTTTCCATTTTTTCCTTTAATATAAAAATGTTTAGAATCGTTAGCAGACGTTTCTGCTTGTTAAAAATAAATTAAATTTACCTATTTTAGAAAAAAAAGTTTTTAAATCTTTTTTCGCGAAAATGTTCGGGTTTCAAAATTTGCAACAAACTCAACTGTTTCAAAATCCTTGCCTCGTTGTTCATCAGATCAAACTACAAAATAAATGTAGTTATTTTTTTAAGTAAAGCATTTGTAATTATTTTATAGGAGAAACTATTAAAAACAATATTATCTCGGTTCCTTAATATTTTGTTAGGTGTAAAATGGTTGTACAAAAGTTTCTCAAAAAGATGTCCCATAGCTCCTAATTTGTCGACATATTTAAGAGCGTTGGGACATGCGGAACGGTTTAAATTCTCAAAGGAGGTAAAGTAATATATCGTACCATGTAATTATATAATTACCTACATGCTGTTAATTCTCGCTAATCATTTATGAATTGAAATGTAAGCAAATATGTTTCCTTTACTTTGACCTGTTTAGAGCTAATTGTTTATAAACTGTAACAAATAAACATTGAGCTGAAATAAAATAAGTAAGGAAGGAAACAAATGAATTATTGAATGTTATAACATTAAAATCACGACCGGGCTGGCGCAGTCGAACCCTGTTATCCCGGGTTCGAACCTTTTATTTGTGTGAAACAGATATTTGTTCCTGACGTACTATCTAAGTAGTACCTACAAGCTATGCTTAGTTTGGGGCTAAGTTGGTCTGTGTAAGGTGTCCCCAATTTTTTTTTTATTAATTGTTATAGGGAAGGTACAACGAGCCAAATCGGGACTGGGGGTCAATTGTAACTGATCAATTTTTTCCATTATTAAGTGCACTATGATATTGTGTTCTACATGAATCCACTGAACATACCTACCATATACACCGTGTTTTTATTGAATTCCGTTAATTTTAAGGGAAGATTATTTAGTTAAAATACAATCAATTTCTCTAAGAAAGTAGCTTCTAACTCTTACGGTTATCGAATTATTAAAAAATAAATTTAATTACTGAACACGTGTGTGGCATCCCTTATCACTTCCTAATGTTATTTGTTTTGACATGTGCCGTCAAACACTTGACAATGACTTTAATGTGATGATTAAGGTCTTCTCACACTAATTAATCCATTTATTATGTATGGAAAGGGAAAACTATTTTTTTTTCAATTTAACAAAAAGCGATATACAGGATGGTTCCTGATGATGAACCTAACTGTGTGTCGAATTTAACGGAAAACAAAAAAACACACTGTTTAATAATGCAAACATTGTAAAACATGGAAAAAATGGACCAGTTACATTTGTCCCCAAGTCGGAGATTTGCCCCGCTGCTGCTACCTTGTTTATATTTAGGTACTTTAAGCGTGCTCTTGTTTCACCTACTTAGGTACATATGTACGCTTATACCTGCGACTTCTTCGCGTAAAATTGTGAAGTAGGTGCTGTAGATGTATCGGTTGCCTTGACACTTCATTATTACTTACAATAATCCACTTTTTATGTATACAGGGTGTAACAAAAATGGTGGTGATCCGTTTAAGGGCGTATTCAGTATCGTATTCTCATCAGGAAAAAGTAGGATAAAAATTTTTTTTCGCAAAAAATTTTTTTATCTTTGTATGGAGATTCGACCGATTCGCGCGGCCCGGCTCATACAAAAGTGAAAATTTTTTTAGCGAAAAAAAAATTTTCTTCTACTTTTTCCTGATAAGAATACGATACTGAGTACGCCCTTAAACGGATCACCACCATTTTTGTTACACTCTGTATAAAGCCTGACCAGAAATATACGACTATTGTCAGGAGGGCGCTGTTATTTTTTTTATTTTTTTTTATTTTATTTTATTGATAATGGGAAACAAACAGCGAAAATAACACATATAAAAGAAATACAATTTAGATATACATAGGCCAAAAACAGTTTCCACTACTGAATTTAAACAATTATGGTTGCTCAGGAAAGACATGACTTGTTCTACAATTATAATCAAACGAAATATACATATGTAATGTTAAACATAACTGATTTTAGATTAAAAATGCATATTAATAAATGCCACATGCCTTACTCTAACTTATCAAACTAAGTATCTACTTAATAAACAAAATGTCTAGAATTAATACATTTAATTTTGAATTTCGGATTGGATACCTACTCCAATGTTCATATGGGATCAATTACTAGTGTATATTATTTTGATGTATGCCGTCACAGCAACATGGCGCGTCGCGTAGTCATATATTTCTGGTCTGGCTTTAACTATGTTATGTGATTATGTAGTCAAATATAACACGGGTCATCATCATCATCATTACTGACAAGTCGATGCGATGATCTATGGCTACGGTTAGGTACATACCATTGGCTATGGTTCAACAGGATTTGGTTACGGTTGGATTGGATTTTTCGCTTTTTCTATTTAATTAATGAAATTATACAAAGATATGGAGCATCAAAGTTCCGGAGTGGGGGCTTGTGACGTCACTTCTAAGTAAAAATGTTACCTAGGCGTGACGTCACGCGTAACTTCAACGCACTGTATCGTCGTCATTTTTCGTTTACGAGAAAAAATAAAAAATACGAGTCTAAAATTCTTTGATAATCTAACTGACGGACTAATTAGTTTTTTTAGTAGTCTCGCCTATTAACACAGAGACACACCTTAGTTCACTTTTTGTCTTGATTTAGGTTGAATTTGGCCTGGAGTTTATTGCAGGTCCGAAATAGAGCAGATGGTTTTACATCATTAACATCTTAGTACAGCAATTAAAATTGTAGATTGCAGAAAATTTAATATAATAATTAGCTTGAACGCCGACTTGTGATGACTGTAGCACAAATTTAAGAAGCGTAGACAAAACTCGCATATCGCCAACAATGGCTTGACCAAAACCGACCAAACTCAACGAACCCATTTGCGATGACCTTGTAGTGACGTGACATCGCGTGACCTCAACTTTGTGCTCTCGATTATTATGACTAGGTACTAAATCCAAAATATTACTTTACTATCGTTAAAAAATCTTGAAGATATTTCATATTATTTTTGGAACAAAAATACGCACCTTACACAATGTCACATCATAATGTGAGATTTATCGTTTTAAGGTTACCTACAATTTGTGAGATTTTGGCGTTTTTAAGGATATATATATTACATATGAACTTGTCACCGTTTTCTCTGAACCTTTTTCCGGGTTCCGGTATTAAAATGTGACGTAATAATTTGTAACTTTACTTATTTGAGTACATAAATAGACGATTTCAGTGCAGTGCATGATGCAATTATCAAATTAGTTATCTACCACCTATATCTAGATGCAAAGGTTTATAATTAAATGCAGTGTTGTATAAAATTAATGTTTTATTACATCTTCATTTCAATAAAATAATAATTACACGTATATATACACAGATAGATATGTACAAATCGAGGCCACTACTACTATATGTACACTGGGTCCACGAGTATCACTAGGTCCGCACGGGGCCGGCGCCTTCGTCATCGGCAACCGCAACCCATCACCATCATGTCCTGATAATTTTTGAGCACCACATTGTTCTGTTCGTCCAAATATAACATGGAGATGGACGAGAGCTGCGTCGGTACACAGCACGCCTTCGGCACGGCGGCCGGATTCACTGAGTTCACTAGAGTCTGCACGATCGCGTGGTTCGTGCCGTTCAAGTGGTCCGCCAGCGGGAACGGGCAGTCGCCCTGGCAATAATACGCGTCGTAGCCGTGCGGCGCGACGATCCAATTACTCCACCCGACGTCGGCGAAGTCCACGAACAGCGGCCTTCGCTGGCAAATTTCACGCGCCTCTTTACGGCGGTGATGCGCTCTGTGGCCGCGTCTCGCGGCGCCTCGCTTGTTGCGCGTGAGTATCGTCTCCCCTCGCTCGCGTGCCGCCCGGGCACGCTCATCTTCTGTGTACAATAGCAACAGCGGCTGCAACCCGTGCCACTGCTCGATGCTTTCATCGGCTCGTCGCCGCACTCGCACGTGCGGCTGTCGCGCATCCGTGCCATTCTCGTTCTGCTCGATTACACGCACTAACAGTCCATGATTCTCTGTCGGTTCGGTGAGCCACCGGCGCGCAGCGCCGACGGCATCGGCCCGTACGACTTCGGCGCCGGGCCGCAGCGGCACAGAGTCGAGAAGCCGCAAGATGGGTTCCGTGCGGCCGCGACGCCCGGGCTTGACTACGTCGTAGAGTAGCAAGCGTTGAGCGGTAATCGCACCGTCGGCGCGATGAAATGTGAGATCGGCACCGCGCGCCACTTCGTCCGCGGGCACACCGGTCACGTTGAAGTACAGGCGAAAGCGATGCTCGTGCGGGAACCGCTCGTCGAGCCGCGTAGGCGTATGATGGAAGGAGCGGGCGGTATTGGCAGCGGTCGCGGGCAGCGCGCCGCGCTCGTCGTAGAGCACGCGCAACGCCTTGGGCACGGGCGGCGCGGGCGCCGGCGGCGTGGGCTTGCGCGGCAGCCCCAGCAGCGCCAGCAGCTGGCGCTCGGCGGCGGCGCGCGTGGCGTCGTCCAGCGCGGCGCGCGGTGAGCCCGTCTCGGCGGCGCACAGCGCGACCAGTGCGCACACCACAGCGCATGCGCACGCCCCACGCATAATTCTCCTCGACCCACCTGGAAAGATTGAAACGTGTGTTTAGTAAGCATACAATTTGTTATAAGAAAGAAATATAAATGAAACTTGATAAAAATTTTTTCCTCCCATCCAAAAGGTTCCTTCCCATCGTAGTTGTCATAATATTGTAACTAACTAACACTATTGCATGGTTTTGTATATCAAAATTAAAGGTTTGTACATACTTTGGGAGTACGATTTTAATATTCCATTTTTTAATCTTTCAAGTGTAGATTCTGGCTATTTTATTTATGTAGGTTATTAATGATAATGTTCTTAAATGGTAAAATAAGTATTGTTGAGTCAAATTGTCACGCATCTAGGGGTTGGGTACTTATAAACCAATAGGGTGTATTTGTATACCCTACTGGTGTATACCATACCTACTCGCAATTTAAATTGCACACTAAACGCGCCTCTTACTAATTGTAACCTTTTGTTATGGCTGTGGTGAAGGACTTACTCCTCCAATTAATCGATTAGGGGCGACTTCGTCATCGTATCTCAAGGCCTACACGGTTCAGCAGGTAATCAAACAAATACTTAGTACTTAAATAGACCATTACTACTGATTTACTTCCTAATTAACACCGTCAATTAAATAATCATTTTCGGCAATATGTATGCAGCCCTCTGATACCAAATTTTAATATACCTACAAGTTTGCAAATTATTGACAGATCAAGGCAATTGTAAATATTATAGTAATTATTGATTACCGAAAAAATTTGTGGTTAATGGTTAAATACTTGCTCAAAGTATCAGAAGTATCAAGTAGCTACGTCCATACCCTTTCGCAAAATGTATTGATGTCGGTTATTAACTTCGTTAGGCTAATTGCTTACAGCAGTCTATTATTGTTGCGGCCTATTAATTAATACTTCGGCTTCCGAGTGTTGTTCATTACCAGAAGTCCCTAAGCCGTATATACCTCTAACCGAACTGGCTAGTTACTCAATTATAATTGTTACTGGTTTGTGATAAGGTCGTTTTAAACGATCGTCGTTAGAATATGTGATGCACTTGCAACAAAGGGCCAGTGTGACCGACCGGTAGTCCGCTTATCTGCACATTTCTAACGAATGCTCACCAATTGCACAGTATTTAAGTCATTTGTAGTTATTCGTACGGTCAATGCACTAATGTTTGTGTAGGTAAAGCACAGACTAGGTAATATTACATCTAGAATTAAAGGTAACAAATCTTACATTACAATCAACCAAACCGCTAACAAAAGATTCAGTTTAATCTTTCTATTTGATTAGATACTTCTTAAAATGAATAAAGAAAATTGTTTATGTCGTACCAATGATTTTAATAAAATAATATAATTTTAACCAAGCAGCTAGTAAGTACATAATTGATAATGCACTGTAGCATTGCAACGTGTAAATATAGAAAAACTGGTATATTAAATAAATCCAAAATATTTATCATCCGAATACAATACCTGAATACAGTTTGATTCTTCAAAAACACTGAAATCCAGTAAATGTTGTTTATTAAACTTCACTGAACGATTCGGTAATTGTTGCAACTTTTTAAAGTTTTTCCACTATCTGTACGAAAGCATCACTTGAATCTAAACTCAACAACTTTTAAAATAAATATTTAAAATTAAGTAAAAATCTAAAAATACTTATTAATGTTATCAGTAGTATTGTTAATAACTAGAAAGTGACTAGAAAAGACAGAGTGTCTGTGGTTAGGTCCGTCCTAGTTCACGGCATCCCCAAAACTAATCGCGCGCCAGCCTGGCTACTGCATATATACTTATGTAATGACTTGTATATACCAGCGTTATATACATGATCTTATTTGCACTTTATAATAAATAAGGTCATATTAATACTCCTTCAATTATTTCAATTCTTCAGTAGTAGTATTCAGTAGAACGATTTTTATGCAGATTCATATACCTACCTAAAAAATCTTATCAAGTGAAGTTATCTCTAGCAGGTAGTTTAGTGTCAATAGGTTCATATATAGCCCTTGTTATGTCACATCATGGCAATAGTGGAGTTAGAACTGTTACAAGTTATTTTCAGTTATAAGTACTTATATTTTCTAGTCGCTGAGGAAATTGCTAAAAGGTCAGGGCTAGTCAAATTGTTTATTAACCTGAAACTTCCTGAATGACCCATATTTATAATACTAGAACACTATTTTAACAAAAGGAGCTATTTTCTAAACTTGTATTAGTGTAGTAAATTGTAGTAAATTTTCCTAATTTTTATACTAATATACCGAAACACCTGCGGATTTTTGACAGCAGTACTTAAGCTTAATTTACAGTTATAATTTAACTAAAATCAATATGTATTTTTTTGAATATTTTTGGGTTATTTAATGTATGTATATTATTAATAACACAGGGAAGAAGATAATGCTTGAATGAGGACAAATGTAATATATTTATGGGTTGCATTCATACACATATAGTAGTAATAGTAGGTACAGAATTAAATTATATTGTATTGATTGCAGGTAGACAGTGTAGATACCTGAAAGCCACAGCGCGTTAACAGACATTTTGAGTAGGAACAATCTTATACTGTCTGTGACAAACAAACTTACGGCATGTCTGATTGTAAGCTGTCACCGTAGCTTGTGGACGCCTGTCATCAACACATGCACACTCGTTGAGCTCTCATTAGTATAGTTTGAGTAAATTATCTTTTTATTTTGTAATTACATATTTCCTACACGAAATATGTAACTTTTGTTTGACCCGTTACAAAGGAGGTTACCTACATAAATATATAAAGCGGTACTAATACAGGTACATGACCTAATACGCTATTTAGGTAGGTAATTTATGCTAACGTAATAATCAACTGAGCATAATACTAGTAAGGTTCACATAATACCCGGGGTCCGCACCGTAATAAGCCTACAAAATAAGGCCCTGAAAATGGCTTAAGTAAAAGACATCAACGCGGCCGCGAGCTCGCTTCTCGCGTTTCTTCTTTCCAATTTTTACGGCTCTCGTAAAACCAATACATGTTTAGTGTTCATAAAAGTCTTCAAACTACTTTACTGATACCTTTGTCAAGCTTATTATTTTATCATTATAGCTTTTTTATATAAAGAGACGGTATGTATTTTAACGGAAATTGATCATATTTTCCGGGTCGATTGAGCGGTATTTAGGGAAAGTGCTAGTAGCGAAAGTAATGAATTCCGTAAATTGAACAGTTAGCGGGTTGTAAGCTATAACGGAAACTTTTGTAAACATTAACGTATTTATATGATACCTACTTACTTAGGCGCAAGGAAAATTTAGCGAACGGTCGCCAGAATGAAGGTATGTCGGTCTACGCTAAAACGTTATCCAATAACAAGCGAGAACAGGTTGTTGCCGAATGCCTATTTATTTTGTTGCTATAATATTTTGATCGCTCGCGCAGGCGGCCGGGTCACGGAGTACGTATTTCGAAAATAATGCGGTCAGACCGCTCTCTCACTCACCCGAAAATTTAACTCATCCAACGTCTCTGGGGATAAATCCGGAAAGTCACACACAGTGGGGACGGGCTTCACGAGCGTGGCACAGGACAGTAGGGCGGTTTATTGGCATCACTGATCGGTCGCGCGCGGTCGCGGCGCGGAGGCGGCTGCGCGGCATGGCGTGTGCGCGGCGCGGGGCTCGCGGGCGTTGTGACGGCTCCAGACGCGCCGGCGTCGCGCGGCCCCGCCCCGCCCCCACCCCGCACCGCCACTCCCACGCACCCTCTGATCCCTCCCGCTCCTGTCAACAACGCGACACCCCGACCCCCGACCCGACACCCGACCCGCTGCCCGCGCGTCCACTCTTCCACACGGGAACGTGATTTGCCGTAAAGCAACCAATTTCGTATCAGCAAGCCGACTGGTCTGGTAGTGACTCTGCCTGCGAAGCCGATATAGTTCTGGGTTTGAATCCCGGTAAAAGCACTTATTCCTGTGACTATCACAAATTGTTCCTGAGCTCAGTCATGGTCGTTCAGTCTGTGGATATACCTAAGTATGTATCATATGTATGTATATCAAGGACGATGTAATACGGGACAAACAAGCAAGCCCATACAAAAAGCGTACCCCAGAAATGTATGGGCTTTTTAGGCTTAAAACTAGATGGCGCTGTTTCGCAGCCTGGAAGTGACCAAAATCATATTTTTCACAAATACTTTTGCGTTAATTCATTTTTTATAAGAACGAATGACATCCTTCTTTATTTTAAGACGATACGGTTACGGTAGGGGTCAATTCTCCATATAAACGCTCTCGACTATTTCCTCCCTGGTTTTTGAAGATAGAGCAATGATTTTTTCAACACAGATTGTTTTTTTTGATATTCTGCTTTTTAAAGACTCTAGAGCCAATCAAAAATTTCCAAAAACGGCCATTTTCATTGTGGCGCAAAAAAAGGTGTGATGTTCAAGATTGGTAACAATTAACCAAAAAAGCTAAACGGTCCGACATAGATTATTTCATTGTTATTCAGATTCTCAAATTTCGTTCCGATTGATTAAGTTTTGAAGTAGGAAAGAGTCGAGAGCGGAACCTCGATTTTAAAGATTTTTTTGAAATATCTTTGACTGAATTGTTCTTAATGGACAATTTTTTTTTCGATAAATCTAGTTAATAACACTTGTATATTTAACTAAAATTCCCAAGTTGAAAGGGAGGCTCCTTTCCATTTTAGCATTTTCGCTACCGTATCCTCTTAAAGTTATCAAGCCGATAAAGTACGTTTGTCCTTTTCTATCACACCAATAATGTAAAATACCCCATAATGGACGGTGATGCCATTATGGACAAAAAACACACCATTAAAAATAAGTATCTAAAATTAGTTTCTAAAAACTGACGGCAATGTACCATAAACTAGAGTCATAGAGCTGTTTAATTTTAAAGTTTTATTTAATTCGGTTATTTCTGAAGGATTTGGCGGCAAGATAAAAGATAATATCAAGACGAATTCATAGTTAAATGTTGCTAAGACAGTTGAGTTCATGTGTAAAATAATAAAATAATAATACTCGGTCTAAACTTGAATGAGTTTTACTTACTGCATTAACCATGAGATAAGCTATAAAACATACTAGTTTGTTACTCCAAAGATATAAAGAAAAAGTGTTATTTTGCGACTGTCCATTACTGGAACCGGAAAACTGCGTACCTCCTATAACAATATACGAAAGACAAGGAACAATATACGAAACCAAAATTTACAAGAAACAATGCTATGTTAAAATAACCCAAACTAATTTTATTTGGGGTATATAAAATTGACTCATTGAGTATCAGTTGGCTTTAAAAGTAAAATTTTAAACTTATTTCACTGTCCATAATGGGGGACCATTACTGGAGAACTGCCGTCCATTATTGGAGAAAAAAACACCTAGTTTTAATTTGTTAACTATGAAAAAATCAATAGGAGCATCTATTCTGCAATACGCTTGAAATGTAAAAGGAGGTTAAGACATTCAAGTTTTAACACGGTATAATTTTTACATGTATCAGTGAAATAGCAAAAATAGGCAAAATTTTATCTTAAACTGTCCATGATTGGGTCCGTTACCTTACGTCGGAAAGAAACAAACGAACTTTATGAGCTTGATAACTTTAGAGTATGTTTATGAATAAGGGGGTAAATGTATAAATCATCCTTGATGTATATTATCTATAATTAGATCTGAACTTATATTGTCGCCTAGTACCCATAGTACGAGACGAGCTTCAGTTAGTAAGTATGTAAGGTGTCCCCCAATATTCATTTATTTAATGAATAGGTATCATATTGCACATATAAATAGGAGCATAAGGTACCCTTATCATCTGTGCTACATACGGTCAGATCGTAAATCATCGGGCGTACAGGTTGACTTTGAACTGCAGTATCTTATATTATTTACGTATACTCAATTAATATTATAAATACAATTTGTTAACTACATTGTAATGCACCTCTAAATATTATGTGCATAAAAATATCGTGGATCACACACTACCTAGTACCTACCTACCAATAATTATGAAATGTCAATCTGCGGTCTTTTTTTTTGGAATACATAAATATTTAAAATTTATTAATTTACATAGGCACATTATGGATCCGATTTTGAAAAGTTAAGGTTTAAGCCAAGAGCTTGAGCATTTTTCATCAGACGTACCTAGGTACCGTTATCGAGCTCCAAGCAAAAAAAAAAAAAACAATTTTTGGGTTGGAGAAAATTCAGTTCACATACATTTAGATCTGTTATACAACGATATTAAATTAACACATTTTCGAAATTGATATAGGTATTCGCTTCATATTTCATTCTTCAAAAAAATCTAATTTGATTGGCCTATATTAATACCGTAAAATGGGGCTACTTTGCACCAAAATTTTCTTCAAACTTTTTAAGTTCATTGATTTTTGAGAAAATGTAATATGCAGAACTATATTTATTCATATATTTTTATACAAAAGACCTCCCCGAAATTCAACTGCCAATTTTTAAAATTGTGGTATGATATTAATATCAGCCCTATACCAAAAAACTGGCCAAGTACGAGTCGGACTCGCTCACCAAGACTCAATTTCCCACATAACAAGTAATATTTTAATATATAATTTTATTGTTCGACAACGTTCAAAGAAAATCAAGACTATTCGACTTCAATAGTTCACGACATGTCGCAAGGACGCTCCTGAACCGACAACCTCATTAGTCATTATATCAGGAAAAACGCGATGTAGGAAATGAGCGTTCAACGAACAGCGACATCTATCGGCAAATTAAGTAAACTAATGTGCGCGCGCTAGTATGGAAGATTTTATTACGGGATAATTTTTTTATTGCGTGAACCGATTTTAACCATTTTTCCTCTATTTGAAAACAGTTAATTTCATTGTTATTCTGTTAAAAAATACAGGTACAATAAACACCCGCAAGGGTTGAAATTGAAAACGTAAATCTGAAAGGTTTTAAATTTTTTTTTTAATGATACGTGTATGATTTTATTTTTTCTGTAATATTCATTATAAAATCCATGTTTGGTAAAATTTTTATAAATTTTTGTTGGTATACTTCAATAAACATTTTTTCCACAACCAAAGTTTGAGATCTTTCTAACGATACCCCACTTGACCTAGTAACTTGAAATTCACAGTTTGCCCCCCTTTCATTTTGGTCATTTTCTGTAATTAATATTAATAAAAAAAAACTGAATTGAATTTATAAAAAATAATGTACTTGTACCTAGTTTAAAGCTTCAAAATCAGTTCTACCCCCTGCTCAATCGAATAACGGGATCCGGTAAATCATTAAACTTAAGAAGCTGTAACATATTCAAGCTTCAATGGCTTTAAGATATATCAGTTTATAGTGTTTCTACTTGTGTGCTCTTGTGTGCTAGGTTGGCATATACAGATATTTTACTATACCTTAAAGTCATATTTAGAATTTTGTCATAACCTTCTCGCAGTATGTGGTGTAATAAAATCGTCGTGATTGTAACATCACAGTATAATAAAGAGTACTAGTAACGTGGCGGGACTCTAACATTGAGGGATTCCGTATAGGTAACTGTCTGCGCCCGTTGATGTGTTCGGCTAGAAGTAGATCCCACAGGAAGCTCTCGGCGTGGGCCGGCAGACGAACACCGGACAACGCAAATGCGGTATGTACTGCAGTCATTCACCTTGATTTGTAGGGTATTAACTACATATAACTTTAACTACATACAAGTGCCCGAAGATGAGAGAAACTGAGAAATAAACACAATACAACTCCTCTTTCCGTCTCCTTTGCTAAAGTTATAAAGTTTGTTTGACGTGTATAATTAAATCTTAAATCTATCCGCTATTTTGAACCTGTAAAGTACACATAAGTAGTTCGCGAGTTAACAATTCAAATGTAGGTACTACTTCCCTAAACGTACATAATATCTCCTTCATTCACATATATGTATGTAGAAACAAAAAAAATAGAAACTAATAATTAATAAGCATAAAACTTAGCTATCTAAGTATACTTTCTTAATAAGCCACCCTATGGCCCTACTAATTTCTAAACTTTTGGGTGTTATTCGTTATTTCCGATTACTCATCACCGCACCGTTAAGATAAGATAACAAGCAGCTATCGCAATAATTTCGAGCACAAATGGGAAGTTTCTTTTAATGCTTTCGTCGTTACTTTTTTCCACGTTTTTGAGATAAAACACACACACCTTCACTTGTTTTTATTCTTGTTTCCTCCGGCGTACGCACCTGACACCAAAGTTTTAACAATAAAGAGTTATTCAAAGTAAATATTGCTGAGATAAATGTTACGCAGCGCGCGCCTGCGCGATGACTTGCCGTGAACAATGAATTTCAAGTTTCGATCAGGTGCAAGGATTTTATTTTCATTTAAGATAAAACATGCACATCTGCACTTGCACTGTTTAGTTTCAACGGATCCAGCTGACCTTTAGTTCTAAACAAAATTGTAATACTTTCGTTTAAGTAGGTACTTTACAAAAAAAGGTTACTTAACTATTCAAATGTATTTTTATACAAACAATCCCAATATACAGTTAATCAGGACTAATCAGGAGTTAAGTTAGAATTGGCTCTCAAAATAGGTTTTGATACGTTTATTCGTTCGAACTGGGTTAAAACTCCCAAGAAGCAAAATTAATCCATTATTTTGTGGTTTCATTGACTCCATGCAGTCACATGATAGAACAAGAAACCGACCAAGAGCATGTCGGATCATGCTCATTATACGTAGTGTCGTTACTCGTCAGTCAAAAATGCTTTTTTTTTTGTAAAAACATAAAACGATCTGACCGATCAGCGGGCCGATTTTTAAATTCAACCTCTCAATTTCGCGTTTTTAGGGTTCCGTAGTCAGCTAGTTTCGCCATGTCTGTCCGTCCGTCCGTCCGTCCGTCCGCGGATAATCTCAGAGACTGTTAGCACTAGAAAGCTGAAATTTGGCACCAATATGTATATCAATCACGCCGACAAATTGGTAAAATAAAAAGTGACAAAAATGTTTTATTAGGATATCCCGCCCCCTACACGTAAAGTGGGGGGTGATTTTTTTTCACTTCAACCCTAACGTGTGATAGGTATATTGTTGGATAGGTATTTAAAAATGAATAGGGGTTTACGAAAATCATTTTTTGATATTGTTAATATTTTCGGAATTAATCGCCTCAAAAGTTAAAAAAAAAAAGTGTTGAAAAAGTTAGAGGGGGACTTTTGAACCATAAGTTTGAAAAATAAAAAAAAAAATCACAAAAGTAGAACTTTATAAAAAATTTCTAGGAAAATTATTTTTAACTTGATAGGTTGAACAGTTTTTGACAAAAATATGGGAAATTACGGAACCCTACACTGAACGTGGCCCGACACGCTCTTGGCAGTTTATTTTTTGTTCTATGACCATTTTGATTCTACATATATGAAAATATAATGGTAAACGATTAATTAATTAGTCATTACTTTATTACCAAGACATTGCATTATGCTGTTTTCCACGGACTTTCAAGTGATGAAATCGAGCATTCGGGATTCAAAAATCATCTCCCAGATTCGATATAGTTTTCTTTTGTCGGGCCGTAAAGGCCAGTCAAATTATGTTTTTTCGAAGAATTAATTCCCAGCAATCTGCAAATCGTCTTAAAGTTTCGTGATATGGTTTGAAATCGTTTATCCGAGTTTGCTCCATCCTAGAAAATATTTAATTGCTCTTTTTAAGGGCCTTATCACTTGCGATTTGCGGGCGATTTGAAAGCGAAACGAACGCGCAGCGAGTTCGCCGCGAGTGCGCAGCGAGTTCGCCGCGAGTACGCAGCGAGTTCGCCGCGAGTGCGCAGCGAGTTCGCCGCGTCTAGAGTCGAGACCTCATGCTGTATTCATCAGCAAAATTAATTTCTATCCACTTTAGTTTAAGTCGATATTTGTAGTAGTTTATTATCTACGAATGTGGACAGATGGACAACCAACAATAATGGCACCGTCGGAAGATTCAAATACTGTTGCAATGGATATCGCGACGAACACGCTGCGCACTCGCGGCGAACTCGCTGCGCGTTCGCTTCGCTTTCAAATCGCCTGCAAATCGCAAGTGTGATAAGGCCCTAACCGTCGCCTCATATCTCTCAAGAAGGACGGTTATCAACTCGTCTGTATGTTTTTTTTTTTTTAATGTTTGTTCCTCGATATCTCCGTCGTTACTGGACCGATTTTGAAATTGAAATTTTCGAATCTGAAAGGCATACATATGGTGATTTTTGTGTTTTTAAAGGAACAGCATGCATTTAGGTACGGAACAGTGACATTTGGTGCAGTGGAACTGCTGATGATGGCCAGAACGGAACTCTTCAAATCTGAACGGCACGCTTATAGTGACTTTGTTATTTTTATAACAACAGCATGCACTTTCGTCCAGAACAGTGACATTTGGTGCAGTGGAATTGCTGATGATGGTCAGAACCGAACTCCTCAAATCTGAACGGCACGCTTATAGTGACTTTGGTATTTTTATAAGAACAGCATGCACTTACGTCCAGAACAGTGACATTTGGTGCAGTGGAACTGCTGATGATGGCCAGAACCAAACTCCTTAAATCTGAACGGCACGCTTATAGTGACTTTGCCATTTTTATAAGAACAGCATGCGCTTACGTCTAGAACAGTGACATTTGGTACAGTGGAACTGCTGATGATGGTCAGAACCGAACTCCTCAAATCTGAACGGCACGTTTATAGTGACTTTGGTATTTTTATAAGAACAGCATGCACTTACGTCCAGAACAGTGACATTTGGTGCAGTGGAACTGCTGATGATAGTCAGAACCGTACTCCTCAAATCTGAACGGCACACTCATAGTGACTTTGGTATTTTTGTAAGAAAAGCATGCATTTAAGTTCAGAACAGTGGCATTTATTTAGTTATGTTTGTTAAGCATATTGAGTTTTCAAGTCAAAGTTTGTCTAGCTTCGATTTCTTATAATATAATCGGATTCATGAGGAATTGAGGAAACTCCTCAAACCTTAACGTTATACGTATATTCATTCGTGTTGCCATCTAATAATTAAAGCATTAAAAGCAGTTTTAAAAAATACTTACACATTTCTACATAATCCAACATTCGCAAGTAGCTTTCACCAGAACCCGAAAGGCGACGGTTTTTTTTTCTTAAAAATTATTAAGTTTTTGGTTTGTATCTCGAAAACGGTACGCCCGACTTAAAATTTGCTTAATTGATGATAAAAATTGCCTTCTCTGGATCGAAAGAGTACCTAAATATGTAATTGTGAATTCGTAAGTTTTGGTAAGTATGATGATGAAAATGGTGACTTTATTTGACCCATAAAAACGTGCTAGTATCTAGTATCATTTAATTTGATATTTTGGTTCCTTTATATCGGTTTACAATGGTTAAGCAATCTAAGGGGAAAAGTATATTTGGGAAGAAAAAACAAAGGGCTTCCATATTTTAAAGTTAGTCTACTAACACGATCTCTGGTGGAGCAAACTTGATTTACGACTACATGCATGTACATGTACAATCAAATGAAATTAATTCAAAATTTCAAATGATATCCAGCATATTGTATTGGGAGTTTTCTCTTTCAAAATGCTTTTTTTTTCTTTTTATGGCCGGCAACAGACAGTCTTAAATTTCATAATCTTAAAAAATCATAATCTTATGAAATCAGATCGAGTGCACGGATTCCCATACAATTTCGCAACTGTCCACACACAGTCTTATTTTTTAAGATTATGATTTTTTTCAGATTGATCTGACAGATTGCGAATAATTTGAATTTTAAGAATGTGTGTGGCAAGGCAGTCAATCTTATTTTATAAGATTATGAATTTTTAAGATTATGAAAATTAAGACTGGCTGTTGCCGGCCTATCTCTAAATTTTTCTTTTACAACGTTACTGTACATAAATGGATTGTGTCCTAATTGGTATCAATTTGGAGTATATTTATCATGTAACCAATGCTACATCGCAAGGTGGAGCTTTAAGCGATTATTTAAAACGAATAATATTTAACAGCCAGAATTAATTAATGATGTCCTCGTGTTCATATTTTATATGGTACCTAAAAAAACCTCTCGGCAACAAAGTTTATTCACCTCACCTCCTATATCTCTCTTTGACAAAAAACCTAACTTAGTACCCAACGTTCAAAGGGCATTTAGATATACCGTATGGGGGTGCCAAACAGTAGTTGCTAGAGACAATCTTCAAATATTTAAAAGCTAGACTAATCATTCAATGTCTAAATAACCGGCCAAGCGCGGTCAGACTCGCCCACTGAGGGTTCCGTACAAACTTAAAATTATCTCATGGGTCTGAATTCTGATATATACCAAAGACATATGTAACTCCGTATAGACAGCTACAGTTTAAGAAAAAAACGTACCTGAGACCCATATAGAAATAGGTACGGTAGCCTAGATGGCGTTACACCTTTGGGGGACGCTCGGCTAGATGGCGCTAATATTAATAGGTATTTGACATTTTAACACATATCAAGCTGAGAATAGGGGCCAAATTGTCAAAAATGAGGTTTAAAGTTTTAAGCTTGTGTCGAGAGATGGCAGTCTATGCACTGTGATGTCTGTGATTACATATTTTACTTTGACAGTAACTCTCTATAATACTTGATCCTCTTTGTATGTATATATATACTTATATTCTCTAAAGACTTGACATATCGCCATCTCTTGGCGAATTAGCTAACTGATTTGCGTAAACTGTATAAACATTTAATTTTTATAACAGCAAGTATGGGATCACCATTAGGAGCAATACATGGCTCTGGTTTGTGCCTTTTGCTTATTAGTAAGTAATAAGTAAATAATAGTTAGTCCGGTTCTGTAACATCGAATACGCCATAGTAAATAAATTTATTGATCTTGATCTTGGATAGCAAACAGGCTGTCACTTGCACCACCGAAAATGAGGGGTTAAGTCGAGGTTAACCCACCATTTTATAATGTAATTTGACGGTTGACAGCCCACTAACCTTGAGTTAAGACGATACAGGAGGGGTCAATTCTCCATACAAACGCTCTCGACTATTTCATCCCTGGTTTTTGAAGATAGAGTACTGATTTTTTCAACACAGATTATTATAATTTTTATCTGTGTCGGACCGTTTAAATTTTTTGATATTCTTATTTTTAAAGACGCTAGAGCCCATCAAAAAATTCCAAAAACGGCCTTATTGATTATGGCGCAAAAAAACGGTGTGGTATTCAAAATTGGTAACAATTAGCTAAAATAACTAAACGGTCCGCACAGATAATTTCATTGTTATTCAGATTCTCAAATTTCGTTACGATTGATTAAGTTTTGAAGGAGTAAACAGTCGAGAGCGGAACCTCGATTTTAAAGATTTCTCGCAATATCTTTTAACTGAGTTGTTCTGAAAGGACATTTTTTATTGATAAATCTAGTTAATAACACTAGTATATTTAACTAAAATTCCCAAATTGAAAGTGGGGCTCCTTCCTATTTTAGCATTGTCACTCCTGTAGCGTCTTAAGCGGGTGGCGCAAGTGCAATGGCCGCTATTTTCTCTCCCATAACTACTTACTTAATATAGAAGTCCCGGAAATTCAAAAGTGTATCAATTAACAAACAATTTAAGATATAAGTTACTCATATAAGTAATATGTACAACTAACTACTTACATTTAAAACAAGTCAGGTGTGCAACATACCATAGATAATTATAAAAAGTGTCTATCGAGTTTAGTTATGTGCTACAAAAACTTAATGGTATCCATCTGCGTAGTAAATACAAAACTAATTACTTTAAACACGCATTCGTCAAGTTGAGATGAGTGAGATTGCTACCGTATGCAGATACGGGGCTACCGAAGCCGTTACGCGCAAATAACGAACCAATTCAGACTTTCCACACCTGCTAAATCAAACGAAGTAAACATACCATCCTTTACTGATTTGTTCGTGTAGAGAAGGATAGAAATATCGCAGCTTGTGCTTCAGCTGTTGGGCAAAGTCCGAGTTGAGTGGTGTTCTTGTTTTTTTCTTCATTTTTGGCGCGTGTCGCTCACGTGCCGTTATGCCAGCTCAAGCCAGCGAAAGTTAGAAGCCGCTCACCACTTTATTTATACCAGTTTTTTGAGGTTCTAGAATTTTGATCACTCAGTACTTATATCCGGGTATTAATAATTATATATGCAAGAGGTACGAGGAGCGACTGAAATGTTTAATGTAAATAATAGGTACCTAAAAATAATGAAAAATTTGGTTAACATGTAGGTAATAGGTATTTATTCGCCTAACAACAGTATCACACTATTATATTACGATAGGAGTGCTGAAAATGGAGTGTTTCAAATCGATACGGGTTTCGAATCACCTATTCGCATGTTAGTAGGTGCAACGTTGTTAAGAAGGTATAGTATGAATTTTCTGAGATGCACTTTTCGCTTTTGCCCTAATCTGTTAAACAAATACATATGGCGCTGCTTTACCGCACTAGAGCTAAAAGCAGTACCTACTTTAATTTCCTGTGTTGAAAAGACCATTTATACTGGAAACGTTCGAAACGCACTTGTATCGTAACTTAGGTACAGTTTAGGTACGACGTAGTTGTCCTGCAGTTCCACACAAGTTGCAGTTGGGTCGCAGTGCGTCTGTGTCGGCCCTAAGTTGTCTAATTAGGGATTTCACGACATGAGTAGTTGGACGGCGGTGGAGCCAAGCCGTCTGCCTCCCACGGGCGGCCGCGTCCTGCCGCTGACTCACCAATTCACGTCTCATATACTTCGTGTCATCCCCGATGACGCGCTGATTTGTCAAAACTAACCTTTCATGATAGGACATTACGAGTCAAGGCGCGCCTTCTTGAATGATACGATATATGCCCGTAATTAGACCATTAGCACGCACGCAGAGCTCAAATGCTCAATTAGATCAACGACCGTCGGGAAGATTACGTCCCGTGTTGGCTTCAATGATACTCGGGATAAAATGTTCACAATTGACAGTTCCCCATGTTCACTCTGGATTGCATTGTGTTCTTTTCCCTATTCCTAATTATCTACTAGGGTCCTATCGACTATATGCTGAATTTAGAATCGCATCTCTTTTCTCGGTTCGAATTGTTAAAGTCGTGGCCAAAAACTCCGGCAGTGGAACAAAATTCCTATACCTACTGGGTATTTGATTAGTTTTTAATTAGGTATTATTAATTACGTTTTTTTATTCATTTACAATCTCAGGTTAGGCTACTTATAATATGAATATAAAAGTAAAATATAAATACAGGTAGTTGGTAGGTACATACATATATTTACGCATGTTCCCAATTCCCAACTATTATAATTAATTATATTCTGTGATGTACCTATTCCTAAAAGAGTTTGGCAGAGCAAATTAAACTGCTCAAGTTTCAGCGCCACTGCCGCCACTCTTACCAATTAAGGAAAACTAAATCCTGACAGGTTGCTAGCCTATCGCATACACATAATTGAATCCATATCCTACAGTCGACTTCTACGAGTTCTACGACATCCATGGGAATAAAGAGAGTGGTGAAATTCTTAATCCGTCAGCAAACGGGCATAAAAATTATATTATAATTTAATATATGTATTTAAAAGAAATCAATCTAAATCGTAAACCATCACGAATAGTTGTGGTCCTCCTACCCTAAATCATAACTGTATAAAAATTATGTATCGTATCATTGTACTATTATATCTCTTTTGTGTTATAGTTTGCAATGAATATACAATATTAACAATATGGAATTGATTTCTAGGAACTTCATTTATACAGAAGCTAATCTTGTTATCTCGCAGTGCGAGTGCAACATACTGACGTGCACTGCTCGTACGCTATATGCGGGTCACATTACAACAGGAAATTATCTCCGCGCTCGTTGTCATGTAAATGGAATGAGATCTAAATACGTATAATTTACGTGCAATCTTTTTTTACAGCTGGTTTTATATCATATTCCAGACAGAATTGATTAAAAAACACCGTTTCCTGGAATTAATTCAACATGCTGGAAATAGTGTAGGTAATCCGAGTTTGACCATTGAATGACATGTGCAATTTTTTGAGGTCCCGAAAAAGTGGTTTTCGAGTTTTCATCATCATCATACCAAAAATACGAAATTCTAGGTGGCGGACATTTTTATTTTCTTGCAATCTTTAACTACCTATGAGTTCACATTATTATTTATGGTACCGTTTGGTTCTTGAGTTGAGGAACTTTCATCAAAATCTGATAATTCTGTTAGATGTGCCGTTTTTGAGCACAAACCAAAAACTAAAAAAAGCCAAAAAATTGTTCGCAATTCCTGGGGTGGAGCAAACCCGGATGCACGTATTTTAGAACCATATGAAGGTATTAAGACAATTTGGCAATTCTTCAAATTTCAATAATTCTTCAAAAAAATCTGACTTGACTGAATTTACGCGTCTGTAGATACATAAACCTACACCAGTCCATGTTAATTTAATAAAGTAGGTAGGTAGGTACTTACAGCTTTCTAGAATTAAAGGAAAGGACTGGCTTAGTGGTACCTATAAGGTCCTATTTGTGAGTGTGTTTAGTAACACGTCCCACTTTGTCGGTTACCATTAAAGCGAGATTTACTTGTATCTTTATATAAATATACTGACAAAGCGGCTTTATAGCAATCGACAAAGTAGGACGTTTTCCCGTGCACACTCACATTTTTGTGTATGAACATGAACCTAAGAACTGACTATAACGACTAGGTATAGGTACCTAATAAAATCGTGACAAAACCTGTAGTTCAGTATCCTGTAGTTCTTTTGATATTTTTATTATTATCAAAAATGATATTTAAATTATTACACACTGGCAAGTTATAACTTAAAAAGTATATATTAATTATATAAAACATTGACTACGATCGTGTAACCTCACGCTTAATAAATAATGAGTAATATAACAATTAGGCACACATTCAAACTGTCAAACCATGACAAAATCTTAACTTAAATACCATAGCACAGCAGTTCTCAAAAAGTTTGTACATAGCCACGTCATCAAATTTTAATTGATCCTGTTTTGTTACCAACATTTAGTGATATAAGTCGACTTTTGTAAGATATATACAGGATAATTGTTATAATTACTTAAGAAAATATAGATACTAGAGAACCTTAATAACCAAATAAAACTTACTCTCAATTCATGGAATAAATCTTGGTAACAAAAAAGGAATAAAAAAAACAAATTTCACTTTTTCCTTAATTTTTGTACAAACTTTTCGAGAACTGCTGAGCGACGTAAGAGTAAGATAAGATATGATATTGATTAACTGATATGAATTAACGGACTGTTTTTTAATTAGGTCTAGACAGAGCCTAGCTAGAGGGAAATTAGGATCAGTGAGTTAGTTTCCGACGTTTCCGTCCCCTAAGTCTGGTTTTCGTCCACACGGAACAGCATATAATTTACTACATTTTAATATGGTACTTGTGAAACATAAACAATAATGAGTCAAGTTATAATTAGGTAATTATGTCAAATAAAATTTTCCTATCTTAAATGTTTCCACTCTGTGTACAATATCATCTTACAGCCGCATTTTTAATCAGTGTCAGCATGTCATATAAAACTCTTAATACTACATGTATATAAGAGACCAGACACGTGCCTATGCCTAATTGGTAACATACTGATTATTTATGGTCAGTATTTACTCGCTTCTACTAATAACGAGTAACGCCATCTTCGATTTCATTTTCTCTGAACAAGGACTCAATTTCAGTTCCCTTTAATTAGGAGTGATGCGTTGGCTTTCTGTTATTATAATGAAAACGTACACAACTTCATGATAAGGTTGAAATTCGGCTGATAGTTAGGAAATGCATGGAAAGGTTCCAGTTGCATTGGCAGAAGTGCATCTACTATACGAATGTGCTGATTGTTATCAGGCGGCGTCAGATTGAAGGCCGTGCACTAATTCCGGAAGGTGTGGCTCAAGATCATGCGTGAATGCGACTGTATGCATGTTTAAAGGCCATAAACTTGTAATATACTATAGTAGGTATCGTACCGACCTTGTCAACGAAGCTGGAAGTTCTAGGCTCAAATCCTAAAACATAATTTACGAGTATTTAAGTAATTATCATCATTTATCTGTGTATGGGTTTGGGTAGGTCACGTTTCTTCAATAATATTTAAAACGAAATGTATCCAAAACTTCCAAAAGCGACTTGGAGGATCTATCATAAAGACCTATACATACGTAGCCGGTTTTCAGAAAAAAATAGTCTTAAGAAAATCACATCGGGACATAATGTCATTCTAATGCTAAATAATAGTAGGTATTTATAGTAGAATAGATCCATGACGTAGGTACATGTTTTTCTTTTCTTTTTTAACCGTCGCCTCATATCTCTCAAGAAGGACGGTTATCAAGTCGTCTGTATGTTTTTTTTTTTTTTTTTTTAATGTTTGTTCCTCGATATCTCCGTCGTTACTGGACCGATTTTGAAATTTTTTTTTTGATTGAATGTATATGCATACAGATTGGTCCCATTTTCTCAGAACCCAGTTCTGATGATGGGATCCTGGAGAAATCGAGGGAACTCCTCGAATCTGAAAGGCATACATATGGTGATTCTTGTGTTTTTAAAGGAACAGCATGCATTTAGGTACGGAACAGTGACATTTGGTGCAGTGGAACTGCTGATGATGGCCAGAACGGAACTCTTCAAATCTGAACGGCACCCTTATAGTGACTTTGGTATTTTTATAAGAACAGCATGCACTTTCGTCCAGAACAGTGATATTTGGTGCAGTGGAATAGGCTACTTGACTCTTTTTCAAAGTATGTCTTATGTTATTAATTACTGTCTAATTAAACGAAAAAAAATAGTACCATATTTTATTACGACTTAAAAACCCGCAAAAAAAATATTTAAAGTTTACTTTTACTTCATCAGGCAAAAACAACATCAGCCATATTAATCTATAGAATATCTATGACATGACGTCAGTATATTTAGAAAAAATATTTCACATTGTCACACCCGTCAACGACTATGAATTTTAATACAATACATAGAGGTTGCTTCTATGGAGATCAGATTACTACCTCTAATTTCCATAGTTGATCTGAATTATGTGACGTCACTCCATCGGCCAACACCGTTTTCGGAGTCCATAATTAAAAAAAAATATACACACATCTTTAATTAAAAATATGCAGTCATCACGCACTTTTAATGCCCGCAAGCTATAAATATTGATTTCTTAAGTCAAATACTACAGAAAACAATAACTTGATGTGCTAAATTCGATACGAGTCTAGGAGCCTATTGCTGATGATGGTCAGAACCGAACTCCTCAAATCTGAACGGCACGCTTATAGTGACTTTGGTATTTTTATAAGAACAGCATGCACTTTCGTCCAGAACAGTGATATTTGGTGCAGTGGAACTGCTGATGGTGGCCAGAACCAAACTCCTCAAATCTGAACGGCACGCTTATAGTGACTTTGCCATTTTATAAGAACAGCATGCGCTTACGTCTAGAACAGTGACATTTGGTACAGTGGAACTGCTGATGATGGTCAGAACCGAACTCCTCAAATCTGAACGGCACGCTTATAGTGACTTTGGTATTTTTATAAGAACAGCATGCACTTACGTCCAGAACAGTGACATTTGGTGCAGTGGAACTGCTGATGATAGTCAGAACCGTACTCCTCAAATCTGAACGGCACACTCATAGTGACTTTGGTATTTTTGTAAGAAAAGCATGCATTTAAGTTCAGAACAGTGGCATTTATTTAGTTATGTTTGTTAAGCATATTGAGTTTTCAAGTCAAATTAAGTTTGTCAAGCTTCGATTTCTTATAATATAATCGGATTCATGAGGAATTGAGGAAAATCCTCAAACCTTAACGTTATACGTATATTCATTTGTGTTGCCATCTAATAATTAAAGCATTAAAAGCAGTTTTAAAAAATACTTACACATATAATCCAACATTCGCAAGTAGCTTTCACCAGAACCCGAAAGGCGACGGTTTTTTTCTTAAAAATTATGTATGTTTTATATTTATATGGAGGAAAAAACATGTCAATATAGGTAGGTAGGTAAAAAAAACAAAGCGCCAAATTATTATTTTATACTTATAGCCTAATATAGTCCTTCGTGTTGCGATAGAATACATAGTATTTATTATAGTAAATGAGTCAAATCAACGAAAGAATCTGCTGCGTAGTTTATTTTTTCGCACTGTTTATGGCTTTTATCGAAACCAGTCAGTAATGCTACATGGTAGGTAATTTAGAAGATGGACAGCGATTTTGTGTGATAACATTTGGATAGGCTATCGTTGTTGTTATTACATTTATTATATGTATATTATATTCTGCTGAACAGAACACGTCTTTATCCAACTTTGTAAGTTCTTGACTTTTTCATCTCGCATCCGAGGTGTTCGATTTGTGGTACAGTGGTATAATAATTAGGTGCTAAATAAAGCACGGGGGTGAAAATCCTCCATATCGACTACGGGATTTACGGGGCGTACCTGTGAATTACTCTCGATAGTAGTGTATGTCAAGACTCGGTAAGAAAATACTCAATATAGGTACAAGATTTAACATCGCTCGCTCGCTACGCTCATTGTTTTTTTCGTTTCCATACGAAAGAAGATTAGAAGACAAGTTTAATTGAGTCTTACATAGTCCATGTTTTAAATGGTGATAGTCTGGGCATGTAACACGCTACAACGATAAGCGATGGACGGCAAAAGTAACAAGAAGGAAAGGTCCAAGCGGTAGAAGCCGAAAAGCACTACCCATTAAAGCGATGGAGTGATAACATTATAGCCACAGCTGGGAAACAGTTGATAAATCATAAACCAGGCTAAAGATAGGGAGTGCTAGGTCCATGCTAGGTCAAACTGATGAAGGCCTTTATACACCAGTCAAGGGTTCCTATCCTATCCAAGAAAAAATACCGATGAAACACATCATTATTTTCATAGAAATCAATACTTTAGCAAACATTAACTATTATAATTATAAGTGAAGTACATAATATTAATATAGACATAAATGTATATAATAATACTAGAGAGATGGGAAAATATAGACATAAATGTATATAATGATAGTAAAGAGATGGGAAATAAAAGACTTTACTAGTATTATTGGTACATATGTCCTTTCCATATCTTATTATTATTCTACTGAACCATGTGGTTAGGTGGCTTGCTATCGAACCGGTCTTCACACATGCTCCACCCGACACGAATAATGATAATACATAAATAGCGAATAAGACAAAGAGCCAACAGTATCGGCCAATATGTAATAGTTTTACAAATATACGGAGGTACAGGCCAGCTAATTTATTTATTCTGCTTGGTAACTTATTAGGTACGTAAGGCTTACCTACGTTTATTGTTAGCACATAGGTATATAAAAAAGCTATTCTTTTGCGCAGTTACTATATTGAAATAACTGGACAGTATATTATGTTTAATTTATCTACTTTAATGCCTTTAAGTTATACCTACAATATACTTGTGTAAAACGACAAAAAGCAAACAAATAGGTATGTTCAATATGCACATAAGTATAAAAATTTAGATCAACCCCAAAAAGGGATATGATACCTACCTCTAAACAAGCAATTATTGTTTGTGTATTATGCATCTATATAATATACCGGTGATCTCGGAAACAGCTCTATCGATTTCGCTGAAAGTTATGAGGGTTGAAAAATCGATCTAGACTTAGGTGCCGGGAAATGCGAATTTTCGAGTTTTCATGCGTTAAGCTATATCATATTCATAAATTAAGCCAGTGCTGGACACGCTAAAGCCCAATAGATGACGTTGACACCTTTCTGTCACATTTATTGTGGCATCTACTGGACGTTGTCGAGCACTTGTGTTTTCTTTCTTGTGTTTTTACCATACCTAAACGACATGACATGACATAAATGATGGAGGAGCAAGAAAAACATTGTAAAAGTCTGTGCCCATTCGCTATGTTTTCTTACACTGACTAGTACCTACACCTACCAGAGCAAAAAACTGCGACAAGAGAGAGGTAAATGTATTACCGTTACAACATTTCGCGCAACGTACGCGCAGAAAGTTGTGGTAGGTTATGTACCTTACCTACATAAATAAACCTATTCATAAATAGGTACAAAAGGGTACTTTACTAATCAAATAACCTCCTTTCTTGGAACTGTCAAAACGAATTGTAACCATGGAATTCAATATATACAACTAGCTTTTGCCCGCGGCTTCTCTCGCGTTAGAAAGAGACAAAAAGAAGCCTATGTCACTCTCCATCCCCTCAACTATCTCCATATGAAAAATTACGTCAATTCGTCGCTCGGGTTTGCCTTGAAAGATGGACAAACAAACAGACACACACTTTCCCATTTATAATAATATAAGTATATAATTTAATTTAATATGGAATATGAATGACGTCACAGCAGTGATGGTTAAGTTACTTATTCTTTAAATTCTGTACGCGTGATTTAAAAGTAAGTAACTGCCGTCCTCATTTTTATTTTAAGAGCATTTTCAGAATTTGGGACCCCCCAATTAGCGTAAGTTGTTAACAAAAATTAATTCACTGTCAGTTTTGTGACGATAATTAAGCATGAAATTTCTATGAAAACATTGTTTTTGTGTTAATTACATAAACTTCAGCGGTAATCGGTGTCCCGAATTCTGAAAATGCCGTTAATCGTCTTGTGCTTTATTAATAAACGAAATAATTGATTGTAAAGTCGCAGTCAAATACCCTATCATTATATTATTGGACACGGCAAGGAGGGCGGTCCTCCTGGCCGGCAGACCGTGAGCTACGTGTATTTGACTAACGAAGGCCTCAGGTTGTCATGCTCCGGTGACGGCCAATCGCAGGCTTACCTACAGCATTTGTTTGATCCTCGACTGCATTTCCAAACTCTGTTCGGGTAATGGATAATTACCTACAATTCCCGTTTAAATTGCAATGCCTCTTTGCTTACTATAGTTAGCTTACTTTGCTTAGTATAATAAGTAAATAAATTTGTTTTTTATCATGCAGAAACGTCTGCGAGCGATACTACTTTTATGTTGATGCTGGTGGTACAATAATGAGTTTACTTAAATACTTACTTATTACAACTAGGGAACAAATCAAATTATTTTTATTTAATATTTTTTGATTTGTTCTTTTTCAAGTAGTCACACTACTGTATATAAATTATAAATTGTTTTTTTTTCTTTCGTGTAATTATGATATCTATTTCAATAGGCTACTAGACTCATATCGAATTTGGCATAATAAATAATTGTCTTCTGTAGTATTCCACACAAAAAAACAATATTTATAGATTTTGGGTATTAAAAGTGTAAGATGACTACGTATTTTCGATTTAAAATGTGTGTAATATTTATTTTGGCCTCCGAAAACGCTGTCAGCGATGTAGTGACGTCATCGAATTCGAACCGTACTGCATGTCAAAACAATCACTGGCATATTGAACTTTATGCCTTTATACTCGTACTTAAAAAGTCAGAAAATGTTGGTTTCGAGTAGAATGACATGATGCACAGATAATCTATAGATTAACATGGCTGTGTTGTTTTCGCCTGATTACGTAAAAGTAAACTAATAGTACATTACTACAGAGGCCGGGACAAAGGGGGGTTCCATTTCCCGCCGAGGTATGTATAGTGCTTTTCTCAAACATGGTATGAAATAAATAAAGTCTACTGAAAATAATAACTTTGGATGGCTGTATCTCCTAAACGGTGCGTCGTAGCGCAAAAATAATCGAATTTTCGTTCCCCTTTGATACCCCGTATACGCTTATAAAAAAACAAAAAGTTAAATGTATGTATGAAAACGCACCCAAAATCAAATATTGTCTAAGGCCCGTACCAGTTGCAGTTGGCACGTCTATAAAGCCCCTTATAGTTTTTTTTTTTAATTGGCTAAATACCTGGATGTTATGTCACAATTATCTGTGTTTAGAAATTAAAAAAAAAATTAGTTTAAAAAAACTAGAAAAACACGCTTTTATAAATGCACGTAAAAGCCAAAAATAAATTATGGATCGTTCAAGTTGTCTCTATTTCTGGGATGAAGAGTAAACTAAGTGCTTTTAATTATAATATTTGATTGTAAAAGCGTGGGGCGCTGTAACAGGAAAAACTTTTTGTATAACTTGCTGAGAAATCAAGTTAAGCTATGTTACGAGATGCAGTTTACACAGATTGGCGCGCTAACTGGACTTGCAGCACGACTGAAGCGCCCCACGCTTTTACAATCAAATATTATAATTAAAAGCACATAGTTTACTCTTCATCCCAGAAATAGAGACAACTTGAACGATCCATTATTTATTTTTGGCTTTTACGTGCATTTATAAAAGTGTGTTTTTCTAGTTTTTTTAAACTATAAATTTTTTGCAGGGGACTTCGCCCCCCGAACCCCCCTTTATTTGATCTTAAGAGTCACAAGAAAACCCTAACCCAACTTATTTTACATACTACGTTGATTTTTGTTTTTTGCGAGCCCCCCTTTATTTTCTCTTAAGGGTCTCAAGAAAACCCTAACCCAGCTTATTTTAAATACTACGTTGATGTTTATTTTATGCGGGGGGCTTCGCCCCCCGAGCCCCCCTTGTTCTTACTCTTCAGGGTCACATGAAAACCCTAACCCAACTTATTTTGCTTCGCCCCCCGAGCCCCCCTTTACTTGCTCTTAAGGGTCACAAGAAAACCCTATCCCAACTTATTTTAAATACTACGTTGATCTTTCTATTTTGCGGGGGCTTCGCCCCCGAGCCCCCCTTTATTTCCTCTTAAGGGTCTTAAGAAAACTATATCCCAACTTATTTTAAATACTGCGTTGATCTTTTTTTTGCGGGGGGCTCCGCCCCCCGAACTCCCCTTTATTTTATCTTAAGGGTCACAAGAAAACCCTAACCCAACTTATTTTAAATACTACGTTGATTTTTTTTGCGGGGGCTTGGCCCCCGAGCCCCCCTTTATTTGCTCTGAAGGGTCACAAGAAAACCCTAACCCAACTTATTTTAAATACTACGTTGATCTTTCTTTTTTGCGGGGGGCTCCGCCCCCCGAACCTCCCTTTATTTTATCTTAAGGGTCACAAGAAAACCCTAACCCAACTGATTTTAAATACTATGTTGATTTTTTTTTGCGGGGGGCTTTGCCCCCCGAGCCCCCCCTTTATTTGCTCTGAAGGGTCACAAGAAAACCCTAACCCAACTTATTTTAAATACTACGTTGATCTTTCTTTTTTGCGGGGGGCTCCGCCCCCCGAGCCCTCCTTTATTTGCTCTTAAGGGTCTCAAGATTAGAAAACCCGCCCTATCCCAACTTATTTTCAATACTACGTTGATCTTTCTTTTATGCGGGGGGCTTTGCCCCCCGAGCCCCCTTTATTTATTCTGAAGGGTCATAAGAAAACCCTGACCCAACTTATTTTAAATACTACGTTGATCTTTTTAGTAGTTCCAGTTCATATCTTACGGCTCCATCATCAGACCTTGAAACCTAATCGTAGTCAAAGTTCATTACAAGACTTTTCTAAGAAACCCAAAAACTACTATGATACGATATTCTATCATGTTGTTCCAGTTCATATCTTCCGGCTCCATCAGCAGACCTTGAAACCTAATCGTAGTCAAAGTTTATTACAAGACTTTTCTAAGAAACGCAAAAACAGCTATGATACGATGTTGCATCATGTAGTTCCAGTTCATATCTTCCGGCTTCATCATCAGACCTTGAAACCTAATCGTAGTCAAAGTTCATTACAAGACTTGTCTAAGAAACCCAAAAACAGCTATGATACGATGTTCCATCATTTAGTTCCAGTTCATATCTTCCGGCTTCATCATCAGACCTTGAAACCTTATCGTAGTCAAAGTTCATTTCAAGACTTTTCTAAGAAACCCAAAAACTGCTATGATACGATGTTCCATCATGTAGTTCCAGTTCATATCTTCCGGCTCCATCATCAGACCTTGAAACCTAATCGTAGTCAAAGTTCATTACAAGACTTTTCTAAGAAACCCAAAAACAGCTATGATACGATGTTCCATCATGTAGTTCCAGTTCATATCTTCCGGCTCCATCATCAGATCAGTTCAACAGTACCATATTATTGTATTGTCATCAGAACTACATACAGCTGCCAATTTTCATTACGCTACGATCCTTGGAAGATGGTTAAATTAGCCTCCTTAGATTCCATTACATAGTTAGTTACATACACGACGACCTAATAAAAGCGTGTTAATTAAAAAGAAGACTTTGCCGGCCTTGGCCTGCAAGGTTTGTATGAAATTCCATTATCTATCAATCGTCCTAGCCGCAGCTGCAACGTCATCAGGGTGTCCACTTTCTGGAAAGTCAGGGAAAGTCAGGGAAAAGTCAGGGAAGCTCATAGTGGTCATGGAAAGTCAGGGAAAGTCAGGGAAATTATTTTTAGGTCAGGGAAAAATTTGGCACCAAGAAAAAAATCAAAAAGTATTGAAAAAATAATATGATTTCTTGGGTTGGTCACATCCATGACAGCAAAGATGGATTGAGGTAGTGATTTTAAGGCCACTTAAAATTGTCCCTTTAGACTTTCCATGACAAGTATAGTACTTGGCCTCCATTCCAAGAGAATCTAACGAGAGATATCTTCATGCTCTAGCTGACCTTAATTTATCCGGCCCAAAATCGTAAATGCGGAAAATCCACATTTTTTTTGTACATTGCGTGCCCTACCCACATATTCCAAAATGGCGAAGGGGGTCTTGAATAAATTCAGTTATTGTGATTCAGATTAACTGGAAAGTTGCACCACAATGTCACCATGTATCTACATGTACAACATTCATAAGTCAGGTGCTTCTGTTAGGGCGACGTGAAAACGACAAACCCAAAGTCACGTCGCTGTCCAAGTATCTATCCGACAATCCAAAGCGAAGTTCCTCATGAAGCTGATGGCGCAAAACGTCACATAGAGGCGCAATTTGTATGAGTCAAAGGAGCATAGGAGGATAATAAGCGTGACGATGAGAGAACTTCAAACATTTGGAAACATAAAGGCATTATGTAGTGGCAAAACAAATGGGCATCCCGACGCATACAACAAAGAAAAAATTTCGCGCTCGCTTCGCTCGCGTTTACTATTTTTCATTTCATAAATTTAAATTCCCTTTATTTTTCGTGACAGTTTTGTTAATTTTTCATGAAATTTAAGATTTTCCGGAATCATTCCGCAACTTGCACATAACTACTCTGCTCTGATAGACTAGGTACTCCATTTTGTTTCCTATGTTATGTACATAATAACTACTACCAGCCCCAGGGACGTAAAAAAGGGGAAAAATTTTCGCGCTCGCTCCGCTCGCGAGATGTTTTTTTTCTAGTGTATTTTATCTGAAGGCTCCGAAACTCAAACTCGCTCTACCGTGATGCACGGGCCGGCACTGGTATAGCCAAAAGTAAATGGCGATAACTACCAAGTACAGATTTCGTTTACGTTAGTTTTATAAAACCAGAAATTAAAGTTTAATAGTTAACCTTAGGTACAAAAGTATGAAATGCCTTGCAAATTTTAATATTTCGTACTTCAGAAAACAAACATATCCCAGAAAAAAAATCCGTTTTTCCTTTTTACGGTACGGAACCCTAAAAAACGTTTAGGTTTTTTTTTTCAAGACAGAAAAAAAAAACGTTTTTTTTTATGCAATCCCAAGCAGAAGGGGTACTTAAAAATTGAAAATTTGGTCAGGGAAATTTTCTTAAATGGTCATGGAAAGTCAGGGAAAAGTCAGGGAATTTTTTTTCGGTTTAATAGTGGACACCCTGGTCATACTTCGCTGCCAATTATAAGGCACATAACATCAATATTTCATACCATGTTTGAGAAAAAATATTTTTTGCTGGTTTTAAGCCATAATAAAATATGGTAATATTTTATTTCGGTTAATTGGACAGTACTTAATCGTATAAGACAGACTTTACAAAAGGGTCAAGTAGCCTATAAAATTTATACTTACTTATTACTTACGCGATGGAAAAATTCAAACCTACGGCAGGGCAGGGCTCGAACTTGCGACAAATGGCTTTTGCCGGAGTCATAGGTCGCAGGTTAGAGTCCTGCCGGAGGTGTGAATTTTCCCATTTTTCTTTTAATTTAAAAATATGTAATACTAGCTTTTGCCCACGGCTTCGCTCGCGTTAGAAAGAGACAAAAAGTAGCCTATCTCATCCATCCCTTCAACTATCTACACTTAAGAAATCACGTCAATTCGTCGCTCCGTTTTGCCGTGAAAGACGGACAAACAAACAGACACACACACTTTCCCATTTATAATATTAGTATGGATTAATTAAACCTAAAATTGGTGTGCGTGTGGATTGAGTGATACATTTGTATGAGAAAAGTTATGTCTGAATATCTTTAAAACCAGACAACGAATATAAAATATTATATAGATGGTGGATATTTAGTAAAAAATTTTACTAAATGTTGAAGTACTTTCGAGTGTCTGTGGTGCTACAAATCTTAAGATATTTACATTTTTAACTTTCTCAAAACGTGTGGACTGAGTGAGCACTTACAAAAATTTATTATAAAAAAACCTGACACGTTAGTGGTTCGTTTTGTATTTTACAAATTCCCATTTCACTTTTACTAAACTATACACATATAATAGCGGTCTAAATCTTATGTTTTTCATCAAAATTCGGCTTTTCAAAAGTGTGAGGATTGAGTGAGCATAAGAAACTATTTGTAAAAAATTAAATACGTCACTAGGTGATCTAAAATTTATAGAGGTAAGTTGGCATATTTTTTACTAAATGTTAGTATATAAATATTATATGTTAAATGAATACATTCACTGTTTTCGTTGGTAGTTTGTGAGAACTGAGTGAGCACATGTTAATGACTGTATCTTTTGATTCATCTTTTTACAAATTCAGAGATTCGTTTTACAATTGTTTTAGAACTTTTACTAAATGATCAGCATATTTTTTTTATTTTCGGAAGGTGCTCATTCAATCCACATGCACACCTAAAATTGTTTGAATGATAAACACGTACATCTCTCCACTGTGTTTAGTTAATTTAGTAATAGCTCAGCGAAGCGATGGTGCGGCGTGTAAGGATCGAGAACGCAGAATATATAGGATTTTGGAGTGCAAGCGTTCATAGGCTACGGTGCCTGCTTACCAGTTTACCACTAATGCAGTAAGTATATAAAGGAAGGTTCATAGAGCGCTACTATAAATTCATTAATGTTTGCCGTTTAAAAAAACATTAGCACTGTCTAAACTACAACCTGGCAAAAAAGAGTAGACATTAATAAGTGGCAACATCGTCGTGTTGTCTCGTTTTCACACACATATTGATAAGAAAGGGATGACACGACGATTTTGCTATTTTTTAATGTCCACTCTTTTTTGCTAAGCTGTATCAAATTATTCCCTACCAAGTTCGCATGCTCTACTTATGTAGGTAATTTATTTATTTTTAACTGTGTGTAAATATAGATCAGACATTATTTATACCTATGGCTAAATCTGTTAAACAATAAGTGTTAAAAATTACGTCGCTGGTCAACTTTCTCACAAATACGAGGTACCAGCTCGGCAAAAAAGTGTAGAGAAATGGAACAATATTTTTTAAATATAGCAACACTTACTGTTTTGATACAAAAGTGTCACAATAGTTGCCATATGCAAAACGCTTTACATAGACGGTGGCCCCTATTATTTTCTATTCTTTTTGCCAGGCTGCATTAGCATTGTTAGGTAATAGAAATTTATTGAGCATTTATAAATAGCGGCATAAAGATTTTGAAATTACGTATAATAACGTGGATAACCTACAGTCAGTGGCGTTTCGTTCGCAAAGGTAAGTGAATAGTATAAATACATATTGGCTAAACGGCCAGGCTGCGTAGCCAACATGCGAATCGCCTACGCTCCGTAGCGAACGAAATACAAGTACAACCATCACAGTCGCACTATTACGTACGGAAGAGCGATAGAGACACTAAGCGTTTCATTAGGTATCTTGAATAGGATAGGATGGCTGATGTCGAATCAAATTTGTCAGCATCGCAACACTCGCATCTATGTAGTCTCATGTTCGTAGCTTAATTAAAAAACCGGCCAAGAGCGTGTCGGGCCACGCTCAGTGTAGGGTTCCGTAGTTTTTCGTATTTTTCTCAAAAACTACTGAACCTATCAAGTTCAAAATAATTTTCCTAGAAAGTCTTTACAAAGTTCTACTTTTGTGATTTTTTTCATATTTTTTAAACATATGGTTCAAAAGTTAGAGGGGGGGGACGCACTTTTTTTTCCTTTAGGAGCGATTATTACTGAAAATATTAATATTATCAAAAAACAATCTTAGTAAACCCTTATTCATTTTTAAATACCTATCCAACAATATATCACACGTTGGGGTTGGAATGAAAAAAAATATCAGCCCCCACTTTACATGTATGGGGGTACCCTAATAAAACATTTTTTTCCATTTTTTATTTTTGCACTTTGTTGGCGTGATTGATATACATATTGGTACCAAATTTCAGCTTTCTAGTGCTTACGGTTACTGAGATTATCCGCGGACGGACGGACGGACGGACGGACGGACGGACGGACGGACAGACAGACATGGCGAAACTATAAGGGTTCCTAGTTGACTACGGAACCCTAAAAAGCATCCGCCCCAGTAAGTGAATAGTGGTAGGTATTCAATCTTTGTATATTATATGTATATGTCATATTTTTCGATTTTGTTTTTTTTTGTTACAAAAAATATACATTAGGTCAATAGTCAATATTAACAACTAAAGACATTGCAGATAGCTTTTATTTGAAATCGGTAACAATTCCTTGTTTTGTATAAGCATAATAATATATGTACATGTGCAAGTTAGTTCAGGTCTCATAACAGGTTAGAGGAGGGTGAGGGGAGGCTGTAGTAGGTAGGTAAATGTAAAGACATACGTTGCTCATGGCACGTCGTGGCGAGTGCGCCGGGGCGGCGTCGCCGGGCCCGGCTCGGGCGCACCGGGGGCGCGGGCTCTCAACGAAAGTTCGATGTGAGATCGAGCGCGCATATGTAAATATCGGCACATTTACAAGCGAAAGGGTTCACCAGAGCGGCGCACTAACGCAGCGCGGGAACCAGTCCGGCGAGATTCCTACGCTGTCTGCCGATAGAAAAATGCCGAGTCCATCACTTGACGCGGTGTGGTGCGCGACGCGGCCGCTGCTCGACTGCCGCCGCCGCCCTCTCGCCGCAGCACCGCTGGTATATTTATCACTTAATTATTGAACTCGTCTGTGCAACAATTATGGAACAGCTCGCAACGCAACTCGGCTCCGACAGGAGCTGAGCGGCGCTACCGCGTCTGCGCCGCACGTTGCGTCACGCGCCAGCGCCTGCCGGCCGCCGCCGCCAGCGCAGGCCTTCAGATGTTAATCTATGTAAACCAGTAACCAATCCGATGCTCACCTGTTATTCATTTTGAACATTAACCTCCAACTTGTATCTCATAAATTTGTTTCCGTGGTATGTGCCGATGTTTATTCATAGTAAACTGTAAATAGAACAAACGCAACCACCTACATATTTACATGACAGATACCACTTGATAAGCTTTAACTTATGACCTTACAACAACTGTTATTTATAATGTAAACAGTTCATGCCTACTTGTTCAGATGGCACGGGTACCTACGTTATCTCGTGTATTCTGGAACAAGTTCACTTTGCGTCGGAGCTTTTATTACGTAAGTTGTTAATCACAAACGAGTCTTAAATATGTAGGTAATTTAAGTACCTTTGTATATCTGCATCGGAGAAAAACTTAAATAACTTAAATGAAAGGAAAAATCAAAAAATTACGAAGGCGTATAGCGATATTAACTGGCATTAGCGACTTCTCCCGGCTATTATATGTTATACTTACCTGTAAGAAACTACTTAAATAAATAAATGTTAATATGAAGGGTAACTAAGGCTATCACTAGCGGTGCCGTAGTGCACACATCAAATATCTAAGGTCTCGGGTTAATAACATTCTACCAAGTAGGTACCTAGGTACTAACGGTAACAGTTACCTATAAGTAGTGGTAAAAGCTGTAATTAGTTTATTTTTAATGTAAATACCCTATAATGGACGGTGATGCCATTATGGATAAAAAAACACAAATCCTTAAAAATAAGTACCTACAGTCAAATGGGGTGAATAGGGATGCTGGGGTGAATAGGTGCGAGAATTAAAATGTGATTTACCGGACATTTACTAAATATCTACTTACACAAAGTGTATCATAACAATTGAATGATACAATATCTGTAGAATTTTTTATAGAAATGGGAGGGCAAATCACATTTTAAGCCTCGTCTCTATTCACCTCGGCATCCCTATTCACCCCATTTGACGTATCTAAAATTAGTTTCTAAAAACTGACGGCATTGTACCATAAACAAGAGTCATAGAGCTGCTTAATTTTGAAGTTTCATTTAGTTCACAGTTATTTGAGTTATTTCTGAAGGATTTGGCGGCAAGATAAAAGTCATCAGTTTACTGAAAAAATATCAGGACGAATTCTTAGTAATGTTACTAAGAGAGCTGAATTCATGTATAAAATAATAAATAAATAATACTCGGTGTAAACTCATTCAGAGTTTTACTTACTTAGGGCCGGTTGCACAACACCGTCTGTCACCGTTAAAGCATTCGTTAAATTTTTGTATGGGAAGTTCCATTAGACATCTGCTGCGTCACGAATTATGTCTGTTAAATGTGGTTGATGCAACTAGCCCTTACTGCATTAACCATGAGATAAGCTATAAAACGAAATAGTGTTATTTTGCGAGTGTTCATAACTAGATCGATCCGGAAAACTGCATACCTCTTATGATGGATAAGGAACAATTCACTAAACCAAAATTTACAAGAAACAATCCTATGTTAAAATAACCACAACTATTTTTATTTGGGGGATAAAAAATTGACTTTTTGACTTTTGATTGAATTGATTACCTATTTCACTGTCCATAATGGGGGATCCTTACTTCAGATTCAGAACTGACGTCCATGACTGGAGAAAAAACACCTCGTTTTAATTTGTTAACTATGAGGAAACTAACGGCTCAGCCACGACATTGGTCTAAGCGCGACAGCGGTGAGCGGCGGCTATACATTGGAGCGAGACACAGCGATGGGACTTTCATTCGCACGTATGGCTACCGCTCACCGCTGTCGCGCTTAGACCAATGTCGTGGCTGGGCCGTAATACTTAGCAGTATTTATTCTGCAATATGCTTGAAATGTAAAAGAAGAATACCTAGTACATTCAAGTTTTAACAAGGTTAACGGTAGAATTTTTACATGTATCAGCGAAATATCAAGAATAGGCAAAATGTTATCTTAAACTGTCCATGATTGGGTCCGTCACCTTACCTGTTCCTAGTAGTCCTAATAAAATCTAACAAGCTATTTCCAATATACTCTGGCTAACCTTTTTCATAAGCTTGCACCTAAGTTCACTTTGCGCACTAACATTTTAAGATGTGCTGCCTGATTTGGAAATTTTAGGTAATCATTTACGTGTAAAAAAACCACTCGTGCTCAGGGGAGTGGCTCATAAAATTATAATAATGACAACTCGGGTGAAAAATATTGCGCAAAAATCGCTAAAGTCAAGGTTTTGTATTCTACTGATTAATAAAGTTATTTGTGTCTATAATGTTTTGCATTTTTGTCTAATTGATCCAATCAATTTGATCAGTTTTTATCCGCTCTTTGCAGCGTAAACTTCAATGTCGGGTAAATCCACGGTAAATCGATTCTGCTTTATGGTTGATTATTTTTCAGATGATAAGTATACTCAGATACTTCCATGTTTTCAGTGGAAAAACGCAAACAGTCACTACTTTAAAAAAAAACTTGTATCTTCGTCTGTCAATGAAAAGAAAATTGTAGTAAAGTATGTATGGAAGAATATAGACTTACTGCGTTTTAACTTTGAGGAGCAGCGTGAGATACGAGATTTTTTCACAGTACTGACGAAACGCTACGCTACGAGAACATGGAGTACACTTTTGACGTGATAACGTCTAATAACTCGTTACTACGGGCAGCATGCATGAAAAAGATGACGTCATTGTCCCGTTTCCCAATATAGCTTAAGCGCCATCTATTGGCGCGCATTGGAACTAAGCGGCTGATCAATGCGCTCGGTATGGTTGTAGCGTGTGGCCTGAGTAAAGCACCACAGCTGCGACAGATGGCGCGCCCGTGTTTATTATTTTTGAGTGTTTGTAATTAAAAAACATGAAAGATTGCATTAAAATAAGCATCTTTTATAGAATGAAGTTGTTTGAAAAACCTACTTATTTAGGAGTTAGAGCAGTACGAAGTTGCGAATTTTCCCATAGTATTTACTAAGGCGCCAGAGACTTAATAAATTTACGATGATTTTTTTTTACCAATATAACCTATGTTAATATTGATAAATCATATAGAACACGTTTAAATAAGGATGTTTTGTTATATAAACTTTTTCTTCTCCATTAATATTTACTGAGATATTAGGGTTCTAAGATTAGTAAATGGCACTAGCACTTTAATAAAATTAACGCGTGTCTCGCAAACGGTCTAGGATACAAAATGACGACTTTTATATAGGTATAGGTTAGGTTCGTTAGGTATCTTCAAACGGCCGAAGGCTCCGATTCTGTAGCAGTTTCTGTAATAAGCGGGCTCCGTCGATATCGCTTTCTGTCTCTGGCGCCTTAGTAATGCTACGGGAAAATTTTGCAACTTTGCACCACTCTAACTCCTAAATTAGTAGGTTTTAAAAAAAACTTTAATTTATAAAAGATGCTTATTTTAATGCATTCTTTCTAATAAGAACAAAACACTATGCTAGAAAGAGTGCAGAGGAAGTTCTGTAGGCACATTTACAAACGACTGTACGGATATTACCCATATATGTATCCATCTCTATTCGTAACAGGAATGGTTGGTCTTCAAACTCTAGAAACCAGACGGAAACTGCTGCATATTATGCATTACCGCCAACTGTTTCACCATAGAGTAGATGACGCATCCGTGCTTGAGAGAATGGGGCTGTAAGTGCCAAGAGCGAATGTGGTGGTTGGCATGCCTGTTCGCGGCGGCGCACCGCTCGAGCCCGAGCTGCTCTTAACCGCATCATGTTGGAGACAAACGATATTGACATATTTGCTGATAGTGTTGGTGTGTTTTACAGAAAACTCTTAAGGTTCATAGACTCTACACTCCTTAGGTGATTAATGTAATAACCATAGTTTAACTTTTAAGTGTGTTTGCTTTTATTTATGTCAATTTAACATGTACATAATTATATTACCACATAAGTGCTTTGGTGAAATACTGTTAACTTTTGTGTATTTTTAATAAATAAATAAATAAAAAAAAAACGTGAAAAAAGTCCCAGAATCGGGCCCCTTTTGCTATACTCTGACCGCCCCTGTCTATACTACTGTAATGTTTGACGTTATCACGTTAAACTACCGTCCGTAAACCGACTTTACAGACAACCAATTTTTTTTTTTTTTTTTTATTTGTCGCCTTTTTGTACTAACCAGGTGTATGTTTTCCGATATTTAGACAACATTTTTTTTTATTAATATATAGCCTGTCAACCAAATTTTGGCAGTAGCAATGTACATCAAACTCCCTATGAAACGTAAACCAGGTAAACAACAGATATTTTTTTTTCAATCGCTCCTTCCTTAAATGATAATGTATTAAAAAGGGACGGATATGTGCTAGTTATTTCTGCTTTCCACAGATAAGAGACAAATGACACGCGAATTTCCACCGATTTTCAAAACTAGTGTTGCTAGCCCGCGATTTTTCAAATTTACCGCCTTTTTCTAGTGACAAGATTTGGTTGACGGTCTATATGTTTATAGTAGTGCACATCGAAACGAAACGGAACAAATGTCAATCCAATGACAGCCTGCTGTCAATGTCATACTATACTACTGTGTCCTATCAGTGTCAAACTAATGTCATTTAACTAAGCAAGCTTTTAAAAGTGATATAATAATATCAAAGTAGGTTTAAGTGCGCAAAATAGTGATTTTTCTAGCATACAGACTTTAAATAATGTATTCTAGACTTAAAATAAGGTATTTAAACGTTCTCTTTATATTTAAATCACCATTTAACAAACCCTGACTGCATGGTCAAACATAATCCTGTTTACAAGTTGTTTTGAGATATTCAATCGAAATATTAAGTATTTTATAGGCACTGACTTTAATAAAATGTCTTACAAAAAGAGTATTTGTTGGCCCAGAATGGAGCACTGATGGCGTATCAAATAATCTAAATGACTTCATTTTGTTTAGCTGTTGCCAATGTGCTGGAGGAATCCTGTGCAGATATTTGAGTTCGGCTGAAGTATCGACAGCCCTGCGACCTTTTTACTTCAGTGTACATCCAGATTTGTTTGGAAAATACCCAGAACAGAGAGTAAGTTATTGCTTCTTATTTTCATCTGTTAAACATTCAACAAGAAATACTTTACTGTTTTCTTTATCATATTTATTTAAAAGGTTATGTCTTATTACAGAAGGTAAATGAAAACTCATTACAGCAATTAAGTGCTCTAATAGAGGCACAGCAGTCTAGTCGTAGAATATCTATACCTCCACTATCATTTTACTTACGGCAAAAGGATATGGCTGAAGGTATGTATAACCAAATGTTACCTTAACTTGGAAAATAATAATTTATATTAATCAGTACACATTCAATTCTTCACTGTGTCTGTATGTCTGCATGTTTTGCAAGAAAGCCGAAACCAACTGAACAGCTGCAGTATTTACCTATAAAAACAGTTTTTAATAATATATATATTTTTTTGTGTATACATATTATGTATGCTATTCAAGGAGGTAATATTACTGCTCTACAACTGAGCTGATACATCATGAGGTTATTGGCAGGTTGTTAACATGCCATTAAAATTCTAAATTAAGTTAGCACACCTCAATTTTTCCAGTTGGAAAGGGCTATACAATACTTTTCACTCCCTTATTTAGGTAGCTTCTGGACACCCAAGTTTAAAAACTGCCTACTTAAATTTAACTTGTTAAAGGGTCAAAATTTTAATTGGTGCTTATGCACTAATTGCACTATATGTAGGACCTAGACCCTGCAATGTCAGGAGGTTAGCAAAGGTTTACAGAGAATAGCCAATCACAATAGATGTGAGAATATAAATTTCATGTTATTTAATAATTTCAGGAGAATTCAAACTAGTCAGGATCCAGTTGAACAGCAGTGATGTTAGGGAAACAGTTGTCAAAGTTTTAAGTGCATGTGATATATCTACTAAATATGTTGACAAGATACCAAGGAGTCCACAGAAGAGCAATACTTTTAGGTAAGAGCTGAGAGAGAAACAAAATGGCTGTTTTAACACTTCTTCTGCGCTAACAAGAACGTGCCTGGTAGGCGCTCATGAACTTTGCTCAGGCTCCGATGCCAGAAAACATCAATGCTGTCATACAAGCGGGCAGTTTTTGTCTGGTAGTAAATGTGTTAAAAGTAACTAAAAGACTTAGTATATAAATAATAATATTATGAAATATTTGTTTGCAGCAAAGAAAACTTTACGAAAGCATATAAAGAATACAGTGTTGAATTTGACAAAGTAGCCAGAATGAAGAGAAAAGTTCAGGAAAAGAAAGCAGTTGAAAATCTCATGTATGTACCTTTGCTATTGCACACTATATAAGGGAATAGAATTAACTTTAGGTATAAATAACTGTTCATCAGAATCTAAATCTTTATTTAAATTAAGGCTATTGTAAAATGTTATAACTTTTAAATAATCATTTTTAATATTATAGAGAGTGGATCTATGACAACAGTGCAACTGCAAGGAACAAATATGATGCAACAAGTGCAACCAGGGACCAAGTGAAGAGCTTAATAGACCACCTGTGCAGCACTTATGGTATAAAAGAAGTTCGTAAAAACTAAAATATTAAGTTTACTTTCTAGTTGCTTTTTATATTTTACTAGCTTTTACCCGTGGCTTCGCTCGCGTTAGAAAGATACAAAAAGTAGCCTATGTCACTCTCCATCCCTTCAACTATCTCCACTTAAAAAAACAAACAATTCGTCGCTCCGTTTTGCCGTGAAGGACGGACAAACAAACAGACACACACACTTTCCCATTTATAATATTAGTATGGATAATAATTACAATAGATTTACTTTTTATATAGCACTTATTAAATTTGAAGCAAAACAACTCTAAATTCTATGCAATGGAACTGTCTTTGGTTGTTTTTTGTCTTGTTTTGGGCCTTATTTTAAGGTTTTGTGTCAAAAGCTGAAAACATTTTATTTGTGTTTAGGTAATATTGACATCAAAAATACCTACTTACTCCTCGTAAATCTAGTTGTTCAGGGTTGTATGATGTGGTAAACATAATATTTATACAAGTTACATTCACTGTTTCCCTTATCATCATTAATGTGTTTTAATGTCTGCTACCTTTCAACAAAAATCAGAAAAATACCGTATTTTTGTCATGATCCAATATGATTGCAGGTAAAATATGATAGTGGTTGGAATATTAGCCATATCCGAGGTGCACTACAAAGTTTGGTCGCTCTGGCGACGCAACATTCACAACATATGAGCAATTTAACAGGTAAGTTCGAAAGTGAAGGCATACATGCAGCTGCAGATATATCAAATATATCAATGTTTTCTACATTATCAACCTATAACATATAGTTGTCAGTTGGTAGCCACTTGAACTATAGAACCAATAGTTCTGGGTTATAAGCACACTTTCAGAGTCACGGGTTATGTATATGTAGGTATTATAATATTTGTATATATATGCCATTACCAACAACACTGGTTTTCATAGCTTTATTTTTGAGCATAGTATATTTCTGATATGTTATGTTTAATTTCAGGTCGAACCATTGCTTTAGGACAATTTACTGGTGTAAGCCTAGATGGGGATGTTTATCTGAATATTATAGACGTGAGAAATGAATGGCTTTCGGTAAGATATGATTACTTTAGAGTTATTTTTCTACAATTGTCATCAATAGCATCCTGACTCAATATTTTGGTTATTTAAAGCTGAGTTTACACTTGCAAGATATTGCTGCAAGTTTTGAAACAGAGGTATATGGTATATGCAAGAAAGAGATGCAGATATTTGCCACTCACTCTTACGTCTTAAAGCTTACAGCAATAACTTGCTGGTGTAAACTCAACTTAAGGTTAGGGCTTTAATAAAGAATTTTAATAGTTCGTATCTACTATTCAAATATTATGTTTGCAATGCAGTATACAGTTTCTATATAATTTATTTAATTGAGTAATATATTTTATTTCAGCTTATTAAAAAGGTTAGCCAAGAAGATAGCGCTCTGACACAAATACCTCACTATGAGGAGGCTCTTTCCAGTATACTAAGGAATATACACATTTGTAGACGGTAATATTATTTTCTTTTTACTGTGACTCTATACTTCTATGTCGCCTCACCTGACACTGCTTGTACATAGTCTGTTAAAGACTTGAAGGCCAATGATGATGATGATTTTTATGTATTATTCAAAACATTAAAAAAATTAAAGCAGAAGCAAAAGTAGTTTTAAACCTCATATTCGTTTCATCGACAATGTGCTATAAAGCTACTGACCTGTTAATGTAGTCGCACATGGGCATAAAAAAGTTCTGTAGGTACAGTCGACCAAAAATGTGGTTTACCACCCTACGTTGAGGTTCGCTTGAACGTCATGAGACAACAAGGTTGATTTCCCCTTGCAAATATATTTTGTGAGTGACAATTGCTCTCTCTATATATGATACTTACGTCATGCCATGTGTGAAGTCAATCTTAGCGATCGTTAGAGTTCGCAGAAACTTTTGTCAAAAGTGGTAGACCACTTTCTTGGCCGACTGTACGTATTGAAAACCTCAACTTTATAAAAATATATTATTGGTTTTTATACAGGAAATTCATGCCAAAAGTGTCCGCTCACCAATACTGCAGCCACATGAGGCAGCTCATCACGTCCATCGGGGACTTCTACGGGCGCGGCAAGAAGATCCCCGCCTCGGTGCCAGAGTCTCTCAGCAAATACGAGATTGTGGTCGAGCCGTGAGTTCACTCTGTAATCAGTGTACAGAATACAAGCCCTTTATTATATATCTACTCACCGATTATTTTTTTAAATCTGCCCTGAATCCAGTTTATAGAGTTCCGTAACAAACAGGTACCTACCTACCTATCACACGCTTTTATACTCAAAGTAGCAGAGTTCTGTTAAGATATTTTTGTTCGTAACTGTGTGGATGTAACGGAACGCAACTGTACAAAAGGCATCATCAACATCATTATAAAAGCATCTGGGTTAAGAATTATAAGGGCAACTGAGGCTTGAGAGAACACGAGCAAACATGTAAGAAGACAGACTTTCTAGCGTACTATTTCGCTTGCATAAATACCTGTAGGTAGTGTAAAGCACTATACATAACATTCCTACCTCTAACAATAACTATGTCTTAAGTTTGTGTAAACATCGATTAAGCAATATCTACACATCAATGCCGGTTTAAGCCAATTAGGCATTGAAAGAACTTGCGACCTTTTTCTCTTATTTCCACCTAAGCAAGGATACCAACCTATAGGCAAAGACGAATAAGTAAGGAAAGAGTTGTAAATTCCATACATCGTGACATCTAGCGTCAATCTCGCGTAAATTATCAGTACCACTACTCGACACTAGGTGTCAACAGTGTCGCGTTTGCCAAAAATGTAATATTAAAACACTAAAAATTGTTGAGCATTAGAGCTTTTGTTCGTCGCGACATCTATTGACAAGTAGCAGTACTGATAATTTACGCTAATTGACGCGTGATTGACGCGTGCATGACGCTAGATGTCACTACAAATAACTTGCATTTACTGATGTATAGAATTACAACTTTTCCTTACTTCCTCTATGCTATAGGTTAGTTAAACGTGAATTTCAATGCGTGTTGACTTACAGCGAGGCCGGTCCACTCATGCTGTCCCCCACGGGCCAGTTCATCACGCCCTCCTCGTGCCCGGCCGACGAGCTCATCTACTTCATCAGCAACCACCTGGACGAGGCCATGCTGCTCCTCACCGAGTACAGCATGTAAGTCTTGTGTTCTTGAACCGAACCTGCTTATTGAAAGGAGTATTTTACGTAAGGGTTGATACAAGTTTTCTCTTCCCTTTTTGTGCGCTATCACAGATACATACATACAATCTCTGTATCCCATAAAGGGGTAGGCAGAGCACATTACTCCACTTGGCAATTACGGGGATGCAAGAAAACGAGGTTGTGGCATTGCAGTGACAGGTTGCCAGCCTCTCGCCTACACCACAATTTAACCCATAAAGATAACCATGACGATTTTATCCAGATATTTACTTAGATAAATACTTGAATTTTTTAAAATCTTAAATAGTTCAAAGGTGATAGTGCCGTGCATTACAAAGGGGCAACTCGACTTTTAATTTACTTGAAAGCATAAAATCAAGAGGTTTTTCGATTAGCTATTTAAAAATACCTACATTTTTATTCAGAAACAAGCACGTGGAAAAGGCACTTTACAAAGAAGTGAAAGAGCGGTTCGGACTGCTCGAGCTGCACAAGGACGACAGCATCACGCCGGCGCTCATGATACTGTGCTGCCAGCGGCTGCTCACGCGCATCGACAAGATCGACACGGTACGCATGTCACTTATTTACCCCTTATTCATAAACGTACTCTAAAGTTATCAAGCCGATAAAGTTCGTTTGTCCTTTTCTATCACACCGATACGTCGGAAAGGGACAAACGGACTTTATCGGCTTGATAACTTTAGCGTAGGTGGCACATAGCGAGGCACAGACAGGGCAAACAAAGCGGCACATCGCGAGGCATCGCGAAACTGCGCTCACGTTTACCTCGGTGGAGCATCTTGCCTTGTGATAGGCTAGTAGCTAGTAGTACATTCCTACACGTTGATCACGTAGACAACGTAGTAGTGATTGAATACAGATAAACCACCTCTCCATACGATAAGGGATTGCCTCTGTCACGTAGGTTAATCATATAATATATTATAAGAAACTGTACTTGAGTATTGAGGAGAGTATTAGGAGTATTAGATAGGTTGGAGATATTATACCTATGGACCACAACTGACTACAGTGTTTAACTTCAATCACCTCCCAGGCACTCTGCCTATTTCACCTCGGCCGAGGCACGTCTAAGCGCCTGTTTAATGGAACATCGCAATGCAATTTTTAGGTCTTTATTACAGTAAATCCCTAGGAATTGCTTTGTAATTAATAATTAAAGGACGTGTCAAAAATTAATTCGTTATATACAGTTAAGAAAGTTTATTTTATATACAATCATAATAAAATATCAAATACTACAATTATTTTAAAATTGTAAATTGTAAAGTCTTTTCGGAGAGAGAAGAGTTACAAAATGTATAGGATAGGGAAATGTGTGAGACCATACACGTCACAGAGAACCTCCTATAGAGTAGAAATCTTGTATATTTTGTTCGCGATACGAGTCACCAGTGTTTGGGGTGCGAGGAGCGGGCGGGGAATGTGTTAAGCGCGCTGTGATTGGCCGTTTCAAGGACGGCGGGCAGTCGCGCCAGATGAAAAGGGACAGAAGTATGACTGTCCCTCTACTGACGCGTAAGTGGCCAATGTAAGTTGACCTATGCCGGCTCTGAATAAATTATAAATATGACTTATTTGTGGAATGTAATGCCGTCTGTTTTTAAATTTGAGCTTCTTGTTACCTTTCCACACCATTTCACACTACAGGTGGACATCTTTAAGGCATCAAAATACCCTTTTCCAATTTTTTAGTGCGAAAAACACGCGCTGCTTTCGGGTCTGTTACTTGGTCGATACTGATCGGGCACGGCGAGCGCCCGCGCTTATATCAGTGCAAATACTAGGAAGGCTGGCGACCGCGAGTCGTCTTGTAATGGATGTCTATAGGGGTTGGTCTGTGATACACGTTGAACGACTCGTCTCTTTCCGAACTAACTAATTACTTTTTTCCTATCTAACATTAGAGTTTACGAAAATGTAATCAAATTTTAATATGTCAATGTCATGAAAAGATATATCAACGTCGACAAAACGTATTAACTAACCAAAACTGGAGATCACATAGGTCATAGAGTATTTGTTAATCTAGGAATACATATAATTATTGTATGTTTTTTTTGTTACAGAAACTACAAGGAAACATTTTGAATGTCACACATTACTACTCGGTGCTAACGGAGGGCGTTTTATGTATACCTTGGAACTTCAAATAACACTTTTGCACACTTATACCTACTTTGAGAAAAAATTAGATAAATGTTGTACGTAACACTCAATATGAAACATTTAGAAACAACTGTTATAGGTATTGCAAAATAATCAATTTATTTTAGAAAATACACTCCACTATTTAGATTTATATAAATTAAAAATATATTGCGTGCCACTTTTTCGGAGTGTCATATTTCACAACTCGTGTTCCAAAATAGTAATAGTACACATACAAGCATTTAGTATTTCTTACGGCCCAGCCACGACATTGGTCTAAGTGCGACAGCGGTGAGCGGCAGCCATACGTGCGAATGAAAAGTCTCATCGCTGTGTCTCGCTCCAATGTATGGCCGCCGCTCACCGCTGTCGCGCTTAGACCAATGTCGTGGCTGAGCCGTTAATTTCGTGGAACAAAGTTCATTAAGAATACGAAATAGTTGAAAATTTGTGATGTTACTTTTAAGTGACTATGGATTTTATAGTGAATCTTAGTGTTGTGATCCATGACAGTATCATCTCCACTTTTTATTTCCAGTTATCACCCTTTATACTTGGGCATTAAAGGTCAACAATGTTAACTAAGCGAGTGGTGGGTAAGAAGCTTGAATTATACTGAAGATATTAATATTATAATACGGTTTTCATGGCCTTTTACAATCGGCAGCACAATGGATCACAACACGAATCTTTAGAAAATTTTAACGCTTATATTATGAAGTAGAGTATAAAATAATTTCGAATTTACATTAATTTTAATATTAAGGTGCTGATACGCTTGATCGTTCACTTGGGCTGTCGTTACCCATAAGCACGCAAGGCTGAAAGGCCAGGCTGCGGGACCGCTGTGCATGTACGACAATAATTTCTTGCTTACTAAAAAATACAACTGCGCTGCCATTCACCTTGATAACAAACTCCTATATTTAATAATAGTAACAATACAATTTTTAGGAAAAGTACCTATCCATAAGAAGTTTCGAAACCCGAAAGCCGAGCTCTGTGTATTCTTTCGTTTTGGAGAACGTCCATCGCAAGTGGACGCTCAAATCTGCCAGCACCTTTAGTTAGGTACGTTTAACAAAGATGTATAAAATCATGGATAAATGTATTGTAATATTTTGTAAAAAGTGAGTATAATAAATAAGTGTAAAGTTGTAAATAAAGCGAAGTGTAAATATCAGTGTTTCTTGTGCTGCACGATGACGAGCTTGTTCCTCTCCTTGGTGACGCGCGCGGCGGGCGCCGCCGTGGCCGGCATCAGCTGCCGCAGGTTCTGCCGAGGGATCACGGGCGCCTGCGACACATATACTAGCTAATTTAACGTACTCATAGGCGTATTAAAGACCCTAGCACCGAAACTTTTGATAAATAAAGCACGAAGAATTTCGTACATGGACACATTGGACACGCACACATTAATTATTTTGATTTCGCAACACATAAAAGCAAAAAAGGCTACGTGATACTAGCGTAGACGATAATGTGAGGAAATGGAGTAACGTATCATTATAAGCCTAGTAATAATCCGATTCCCGAAACGTGGGATTTCATCGATGACTACGACACCTAATCACAGATTATTAATAAATTACTAACGTAACAGATCCTTCGCTTGCCTGCAAAACGACAAACACCTACGCTTTATTTAACTAATAGTAATAAGGTACTACGTAAAACTCAGAAGAATAGTAGGTGCGTGCCACGCGACTACACAGGCGGGCGCCTGGCACCTCTCCACCACTTGTTACCTCGAGGCAACTGCTAGCGGGTAGGTACTCAACGCGCGACCGCGAGCGAGTGACGTAGGCAGGCCTGACCTAATGCCGATACTCACCGGCGGACAGCTCGCCTGCTGCTTCATGCAGTCGACGTGGCGCATGAGGTCGTCAGACGTGACTGTGTTGGTCCTCATACTCAGCGACAACACTCGGGACTCTACTTTCTAGGGATCGGTGTATCAAGTCTACGCCACTGCAGTTCGGTATTCACAGACGGACATCTGGCTAGCTGCTTCATGCAGTCGACGAGGCGCATGGCGTCGTTCGACGTGTCGATATACCCTGTAACAGCGCTGGCTCGGGGTCAACCAAGTCTACGTTACCACAAGTTCGGTACTCACCGGGGTACACTTCGCCAGCTGCTTCATGCGGTCGATAAGGCGTATAGTGTCGTCGGACGTGTCCGTGTCGGTCGTCATGTCCAGTGACATGCTGGCTCGGGGTTGCCACTCCCTAGAGACCGGTGAACCAAGTCTACGTTACCACAAGTTCGGTACTCACCGGGGGACACCTCGCTAGCTGCTTCATGCGGTCGACAAGAAGACGCATGGCGTTGTCAGACGTGTCGGTGTCGGTCGTCATGCCGAGTGACAACGCTCGCTCAGGGTAACCGCTTACTAGTGACCAGTGTCTATGTTACAAGTTCTGTACTCACGGGGGACACCTCGCTAACTGCTTCATGAGGTCGACGAAGCGCATGGCGTCGTCAGACGTGTCGGTGTCGGTCGTTATGCCGAGTGATAACGCTCGCTCAGGGTAGCCACTTAATAGCGACCAGTGAACCAAGTCTATGTTACAAGTTCTGTACTCACCGGCGGACACCTGGCCAGCTGCTTCATGCGGTCGACAAGACGCATGGCGTCATCGGACGTGTCCGTGTCGGTCGTCATGCCCAGTGACAACGCTCGTTCAGGGTTGCCGCCCTCTAGGAACCGGTGAACCGACTGGTATTGTCTGAAATAGTTTAATATAAAAGTAAGATAACGCCTTATGAAAAAAAAAGTCACAATAAAAATTAACACAAACTGAAAGTCTGAAGACTACGAATTTTTTTAAAAAAAAAAAAAAATTTCAAAATCGAACACTTGAAAAAACATTAAAAAAAAAAAAAAAAAAAAAAAAACATACAGAATTTGTAGGTATGATTTAATTGACTCTTTACATTCACTAGTTTTGAGCAAGAAAGATCATAAATGCTTTGGTAACTTTGTTTTCGTGTCTAATAAAATGTGGTTCAAATGAATAGATTGTTTTGCCGGATATTCGATTATTGCCCCATCGAAACACCGAATTTTCGGCATTCGGTCAAAAACATTATTCGGGGCATTTCTAATTATTAGACCGCTCTGGTAGTCTTCTGATTTATATTATAGTATTTATAGTGGTGTTCTTGGGCTTCAAACAATCCGATTTTGTCTGACAAGTGGACACGATAATGCGTCCGCATGCGGTTTATCTGCAAATGACATCTGCGACAACGTACGAGTATAAGGCCGAAAGTACACTATCATATGTTTATCATAGAAATATGATCATAAATCTGTATGCCTCCCTTTTTCTCCAACGTGAAGGAAAAGGGCGGCATGTTGTCTGTGATCATATTAGTATGATAAACATATGATAGTGGACTATCGGCCTAACACCGGTGATCGGGCTAGTACCTGGTCATGGCGCTGTGCTTGGAGCGTTGCGCGAGGCGCCAGGCGGCGGCGGCGCGCGCGCGCCACGCCGCCGCCTCCTCCGCCGCCTCGGCCGCGCCCGCCTCCAGCGCCGCGCACGCGCCGCGCAGGTCCACCACCTGCGAGTAGGCACGACGTTATGGATATCGGCACGAGACTAGGGTTGTAAAAAAACGGTTTTTTTTCTGGCTTGAAAAAAAACATGAAAAAAAAGCGTGAAAAAAAACAGTTTTTTTTCTGGAGTATGTTTTTTTTCTAAAGTACGAAATCTCAAAATTTGCAAAGTAGTTAATACTTTTATACGGTATTTTAGACTTAATGTTAACTATTAAACGAATTTAATCAAATAACTTTAATTTCTGGTCTTATAAAAGTAACATTTACGAAATCTGTAGTTTGTAGTTATCACTATTTACTGTTGGCAACACCACCGCCTCTCCACGCTGCACGCCGCATCGGGGATTCCCCAATAAACGTTTGTATACTGACTAAAATGTACGTTATTGTTATTGAAACATGTTACAACTCACGAAAAACCGTTATTGTCGTATTATTTGTTCATCTGAAAAAAAACCATATTTAGAAAAAAAACCAAGGTGCTCGGTTTTTTTTCATGTTTTTTTTCATAATTCTGAAAAAAAACATTTGGTTTTTTTTCTATTTACAACCCTACACGAGACCATGGTGGATTTAGACGAAGCCTATTTCGTGACGCCTAAACTACGGCGCCGATGCCTGCCGAAAACACATCTGCAGACCGTTTAGATGACGACTATTTTCAGCCGTTTAAATCTCGCCAGCGGACCGACTTTTTCACACCTGAGTTGTTTACACGGCGCCTTTTCAGCACCGGTCATTAAGCATGCCGCCACAGTCGACGGAGTTAGTTATTACACCGATTTATCTATGTTAAGATATCCATAATTTAAAATGAATTCAGGAGCTCTGAAGTTGAAAAAGTAGTGTATAATCAAAGCACGTTTTGGCGTTATGGCGCAATTTTACTCGAAGAAGATATACCCCATAACCAGACCTACTCCTCTTTACGGCACCGAAGCAGACTAGCGACTGGTACCAAAGTGTTTACACGAAGGCGAAAAACCGGCCAAGTGCGAGTCGGACTCGCCCACCGAGGGTTCCGTACAAACTTTCAATGGTTAAAATAATCATACTACTCATACTCATATTCATTTATTTGTAACGCCATTTTACACGTCAAGATTTGATTTAAAAAAATAATATTCATACAAGAATAATACTTAGAGAATAAATAGACAAAAGATTGAAATTACAAAAAGTTAGGCAATATTCACATAAAAAATGCACAAATATATTTTTCTAATTAGGTAATAAAAAAATTGTCATATTTAAGTGTAGAACGGGTGCTCGACCAGCCAATTTTTTAAGCGATACGTAAAGTTCGACACACTAGGCACTTCAACCACATATTGCGGCAATTTATTGCAGACGGCAGGGTCCATCACATGTGTTAATTTGTTGGATTTCGCCAATTTACGGTCGATACCTACTAACTTTCCGGCGTTTCGAGTGTTGTACTTGGAATACATGTTGTTAGTTTTGTCACAGAATATATAATAGTACAGTTTTGTATGCTGCCAAGTTCTGTCTTACATAAATGGCTACCTGCATGATAACTATTGCAGGCAGTGTAAGGATTCTTATTTTTTAAAGAGTTCTTTGGGCGGAGTGTGTACAGGTCGTTTCTGACAGCTCGTTTCTGAAAGCGAAATTCGTCGCACACCTTACTACTGTCAACTCTGCAATTCTCTATTATAACCTTGTGTGTGTTTGTTGTCCCAAATAAATTAAACAAATTGAAACTGTTTCTTCCATGTCATCTGGATGAGATGTGACAACTGTATCTTAGACAATATCCTCCCCGCCGTTATCGTCAGTGTCTTCCTTTATCCTGGGGGTGTCGTTGACTTTCGGTCCGGAGGTAGCGGGTTCAAACCCGGCTCTTACCAATGACTTTTTTCTGAACTTATGTGCGAAATGTCATTTGATATTTGCCAGTCGCTGTTCGGTGAAGGAAAACATCGTGAGGAAACCGGACTAATTCCAATAAGTCCTAGTTTCGGGTTGGAAAGTCAGAAAGGCAGTCGCTTTCGTAAAACTAGTGCCTACGCCAAATCTTGGGATTAGTTGTCAAAGTGGATCTCAGGCTCCCATGAGCCGTGGCAAATGCCGGGATAACGCAAGGGGGATGATGAATGAGGATGGTCACCACGGAACGAAAGCAACTTACTGATTCCTGTGCAAACCAAAGTAGGTACCAGCTGCTTAGGAAGAAATACTGAAGTTAATATTTTGCCGGTGCACTACAGATTGTAGTAGTGGTAGATGTGGGTGTGAGAAGGCCTTTATGGACAGCTAATTGTATCGTTACCTGTTGTGTGAATGCATTTATGCATTTATGCATCGTAATACAATCATGTTCATGAAATACATATTTTACACGTTTATCACATACATTTGTTGTTTAATTTCGTTTTAAAGTCGTATAATTATTCAACAGTACATAACACAGAAGCATATGTCTACATATTATGAAAGGTATTTGAATGATCTACAAGATTTTTTAAGAAAACATTTGTCTAAGATAAATATTTTTCAAAATATGGAGCAATGTTAGAAGCAAAAAGTGGGGGGAAAACTATTTTTAAAAAATTAACAGTTTTTAGGAGCTCATACCTAGATAATGGTTAAGAATAGAAAAAAAGTTTCCATATCAAAGTTATAGAGAATTTTATAAGCTTTCGAAATGTAGTAAACCAAAATTTCGTATGACGCATAGTTTTTGAAATATGAGCAAAAAACCAAAAAATGGGACCTTTTGCATCCCCCCCTCTTCGAGCTCACGTCCAAAGTCCGAGGACTTTTAGTATGTATGTCTCCTGACTACCCCTAACAACATCCCGTAGTGAAACTTTCTGCTTTCGGCCATTCCACCTAGACCCCCCTTTTGAGCATTCATTGACTGATCTAATAATAAAGAGTACTATCGTACAGTATGGCCACCCCCGCTCCCCGCTGAAAATGCCGCCAACCCCCTCTCGGTTGGGTCACTATCGAATGTACCTTATTTATTTAAACGACCATTTCAGTTAGATGACATAAAAGTTAAATATACGGTCAGCATAGAGTCAATTCAACCGCGACGACATAAAAGTATAATACACACTCAGCAAAGCGTCAATTTAGCTGAATGACTAAGAATTAGAATGGACAAGTAGTTAAACGTCTGGAAATATAAATAGCCCTTATGATTAGAATATCCAATAAGCCGAAAGTGATACAAGTTGATTGACATGAACACAGAACGAGTTAGTAGCATAACGTCATGAAATGTCTGAAGTAAAATAATTAGTATACGTGTGAATTAGAATTAGTTTGTCATATTTAATTATGAAGACGTCACACAATCCAGACGTTTTGCTTCATGGGTATTTTGCGTTGCAAATGTTTTGCTACCGGACCATTTAGCGTTAATGTCAATTAAGCCATAAAGATATTCGAAGATAAAGAGGTTTTGCTGCTAGCTCATTTTAAATTGTAACATTATGAGTTCCAGACGTTTTGCTAAATAGGCATTTAGCATTCATGTCTATGTGGTCACAACGACATAATACAATCCAGACGTTTCAGCTATATTGTCGTTTAGCGATATGGTAAAAATGATACGGACCCTCTCGGTTACCTCACAGTTACCGCCTGTCAATAACACGAACATTCGCATCGCATTTGAATTTCTTGACTGATAACTCTAATTCTAAATTGAATATACTCTAAGGTAGAGCAGAGTCTAACTGGGGAAGTACATCCGCTTTACAAAATACCGCAGTCAAGTAGCACTAGACCTTACTCAATGATGTGTTCCTGCCGCTAAGTAAGGCAGCCAGAGCTCAACGAGGGTGCGGTATGCTGACGACGGGAGGACCTACGGAAGTAATTAGGACAATAGATTGACCTTTGAGTCGTCGGCACCCAGGCCCCTTCTAACTACAGGTTTGTACAAGTTTCTAATGAGTCGGCAACGCACATGTGCCACTCCTTGAGTGGCAGGCGTCCATAGGTTACGGTGACCGCTTTCCATCAGGTGGACCGTATGCCTGTTTGCCACCTACGTGTTACAAAAAAAACTCTCGACGAATTCACCTTAAACATTAAAAACTAAATCAAAATCGATTGATTCGTTCGGGAGCTATGATGCCACAGACAGACAGACATGTCAAGCTTCAAACCTATTATTATTATAACACTCCGTCGTTTTTGCGTTGGTGGTTAAAAACAAGAAACCTCCTTCAAAACTATAATAAAACACAACTTTCTATGAAAATTGGTCAAGTGCGAGTCGGATTTCGACATTTCCATACAAACAGGTCATGAGCGCCTGACGAAATGTGATAGCAACGTACACTAAATTTCGTATTTTCAATTTCGTATATTTCGGAATCGATAAGAGATAGAGCAAAATGGACTTCAGATTTTGGTTGTCGGTGGCACAATTTTTTTGTTTTCGTATATATACACCTTTTTTTTGGCCTATGTGGGCAATATTATGGTCAGTGTAGTTCTAAACGGTCTTAAGCGCCTCCTTTTTAGTAGGAACTTAATTCTTTTTGGAAAATGAATTTTTTTTAACAATTTCTGAAACAAAACGAAACAGAAATTGATTTCTTTTGTACCTGTCCAACGCGCCTACACAATTTTAAGACGTTTAGTAACTACTTGCAGCGGCAGTGAGTGAAATTCGTAATCTGAGTTTTTTTCTCTTAAGTTCGACTTACGCTTGACTGTAGATTTCTAATAGGTTTTCCTGTAATCTACAGGTAGAGGGCTATCTCGTGAATTTTTTTGAAAATTTTACGCTAAGTAGTTTCGGAGATAAGGGGGGGAATGGTCATTTTTTGCTTATTTTCTTAAATTACTTCTAAATTACCGAAACAAAAAATATAAAAAAAATATATTTCAGATGCTGGTAAAATGCTCTTTCATTTGATATGTAACACAATATAGTTTTAATAACTTTGATTTTTAATTTTAAATTTTACCCCCCAAAAGTGACCCCTGTGATTAAATTTCATTTAATTAAATTATATGTCCGTCTTTGGGCCACAGGTTTACATACGTGTGCCAAATTTCAAGTAAATCGGTCAAGCAGTTTCGGAGAAATCGGCTGTGACAGAGGGACAGACAGACACGCGAGTGATCCTATAAGGGTTCCGTTTTTCCTCTTTGAGGTACGGAACCCTAAAAAAGGCATGGGGGCAGCCTGGCGCCGAAAAATAGTCCTGTGTTCTATTCCGTGCCTTTACTGGCACGTCGCAATATAAGGCACGGAAACGGAAAGTGTTTACACAATGCCTTTTTCAGGCGGCGTAGTTTAGGCGCATCAAAATAGTCTTCGTCTAAATCCACCATGTCTGACCTCATACACTATAAATCGAGCAGCAGTCATATAACTGATTGTACCAGTCCTATTTTTGTTGCACTATATATAAATATAATAATGTGCTATATAACGATTAGATCTCAATCACTAATACTCTTAATACCTACTATGCCAACCTTTAGTATGTAGGATCTAGCCTCCTGAGTCTTCGTTCAATATGTATTTTTATTGTGTAAGAAAAGTTATATTTTTATTAGTCATACAGCTGTGAAAATGACAGTTTACCTAGGTTATCATCAGTATCATCACACTCAAAGTCGAGTAAGTTGCAACAAAGGCTTAATATTCCATTATATTAAAACAACATACCTTCTGGAAATATCTATAAAGCAGTGTCTTCATCTCATCATGCGGCAGCTTGTCCAGCCTCGCCATCAGCATCTGCTCGCCGCGGCTCTTGGAGTCGCGATTGTCGGCACAGTCTGACAGAGACGCGGATGGCGACCGGCCGCATATCAGGTTGTTCTTGTACTCTATGGCGGTGTCTATTGCTTCTATAGCCTCTTCACATTCGAGCAACTTACGCTCCTAGAAAACGAAATAACGTTAAGGGCCAGTTGCATCAACCACATTTGACAGACACATCATCGTCACGCAACAGACGTTTATCGAACTTCCCATACAATAAAATTTAACGAATGCTTTAATTAACGGTGATAGACGGTTTGGTGCACCCGACCCTAAGTTAGTATGGGTTAAATCTGTAGATGTACAAATGGGGGTCAAAATTATAGTATTATTTTGGATTCTTACATTTATGTCTCTTTGACTAAAGCATTATAAGTCGCTTATTGTAATGTAAGGGTGTGGTGTGGGGTATGGTTTTGCACAATAAAGTAATAAATATTTGGGGGATATTTTACACAGATAAATAATAAAGTTTAAATAATTAAATAGGTTTACTCACCTCAGAATCCGATAAGGATTTGTACATTTTTCTTTTGTGACCTAAACTACATCTTTGTTCATGTAAACATTCCCTAGTCTTCCTCAAGTTTTTTATTTCTTTCCTTAACATAAATTCCTTTTCTTTTGATAGTTCTAAATTCTCCAAATCATTTGTCTTTTCCTTAAGTATACTGTCTATATGAGATATTCTATGTGTAAAGTGTTTTAATGAATGCACCTTTTTATCTTTTACTTCAACTGAAGTTTCAGATAGTTCATCTAATTTCATTTTGTCCTTAACTAGTTCTACATCTAATGTGTTTTTACGTTTTTCGTCTTTTTTTATTTGCCGCTTAATTTGATCTATCTGTTTCTTATATGTTTTCAGACTAGTTTCGTGTTTTCTTATCTCTCTTATATTGTCTTGGTCAATTGCAGTGGACTCTTCACTGTCTTCTAGTTGTTTTTCATATTTCTCTATTATGGACTTGCATTGTTGTAAATGGTGTAATAACTTGACATTGTTCTTGTCTATGGCTAACTTTGAGTGTGTAGCTGCAAAATCTGCTTTGGCTTTATTATACTGGTTCTTTGTGGCAATTTTTTCTGAATAAGGTTTATTTTGTGAATTCATTGATCGTGAAAGATCGTCTATCAGCCTTTCTTTAGCAATACAAAGATTTATCAATTCTTTGAGTTGTGATTGGCTATTCCCTATTTCTTTAGATAATTTCCTAGCTAACACTTGTTTCTGTGCATACTTTTCTTTAGTCAGTTTATACTTTTTACATAGCTCTACATTCTCTGGAGAGTCAATCATTTTAAGAAGCTCCCTCTCAATCAGTTTTGGTTCAGGATCAAGATCATTTTTGTGGGATTCAATCAGAATTCTTTGAGATTCAGGTGAGATTGCTTTTGCTGCCACTTTTCTTAGTAACTCAAGTTCTGGCCCGGATAAACTTTCACCTGGTTGAATGGTTCTTCTACGCCCAGAATTTGACTGAGAAGTCATAATGGGTAAAGACTGTGACCCACTAGTTTCTGATATTGTGATATCATCAGAGTCTGCATGGTTCAGATATTCCTCACATCTATCTGCAAATAGCTGATCATTCTTTTCTCTAAAATATTCCATGAATTTATCCAGTTTGTCTTGGAAGACTGTGTCAGAGTCACTATCTTCTGATTCAGACTCTACATCAGATTCACTGGGCTCACTAGGTTCCGTATCTTCAGCAATTCTTGGCAAGCCATGTCTTGGACCTACATCTTTATTTTCTACCGCATCAGTGTTGAGACATTCATCACATTCAGCTTTCAGGAACAACCATTCGCTTACTTGGTTCATGTCTGTCTCAGACAATGATTTAGATTGCAATATTTTATTAAATAGCCCTTCTGCGTTAGACACTAATTTGATCCATTGAGCAGTAGCAAACTGCAAATTGAAATTGTTATCAACTGGGTGGGCCATTGATTTCTCATTGTATACAGGTGTATTGTTGTCTGCAAATAAATTGACTGTGACAAAATTCTTTATTCCTCTGCAGCATAAACACAAATTCAGTATTTTCAATGTATCTTGATAATCTTCAGGTTCTGTGCTGGTACATCCTATCACCCATGTAAATGCACGTCCCCCAAATGAGTCTCTGAGCATAGCTGTGAGAATACATTGATCATAATTTATTTGTTTTGGTGGGTTGCCAGCTAAAAGTTCCTTTATTATATTTTCTAAAGCATAAAGTCCAGGTTCTGGATATGCAGCTAGATCACAAAAACTAGCTGTTGACATCCTGTGATTAAGTACTCCATTTGTGCCAACCCACTTCTGTTCCATACTTACTGTAAAGACAGTATGGTTGTTACCCTGGCAGCGCTGCCTCCAACCTAACTGTAAATACTGGAATGCTTCCTCAACATTACAGCATCTCACTAAACCAGCTCCCAGCACATCAAATATATTGTTGTTAACAACTTGCATCCATGTTATGTGCAGTATGTATTCCCTCTCAGGCATTTGATTCAATTTATGAAATATCTCAGTCAGGAACCTGGGTACTATGCCTTGGTCACACTCACTATGAATGCATTCAAAACCTGAAAAAATTAACAAAGGTTAGTAAAGGGACTGAATAGTAAATTGAACCATTGACCATAGTATAAATTAAATTGAAAAATTATAGAATTAATTGGGCAGTTGTTTTAGAAGAGCCAGCTTAAGTAGAAATCATCAGATTGTGATTATTAGTTTAGTCTCTATATTATTCTTTCGACATAGTTCATTTTTAGCATTTATGAAAGTCCATTTGTAAACAACATTGTGTCAAGCTGCAGCCACAGAGTTGACTAGATGTTTGAAATCGCTAATGTGGGGTCTAATCTAACCTTTAGGGATAGTATCAAAACAATATTACAATATTAAACGCTTTCAGACAATTATTGTAGATGGGTTGATTGTGAGAGTGAATTTGACAATATTCAGCTAATTTTTCTGTGAACCATACCTGGCCCAAACAACGTGTAGGTTTTCCCAGTCTTAGGCTGCCCAAATACAACCACTGAAGTATCACATCCATCTAGGAAACAATTTATTTGCGGTATCATAAACGAATTGAAGAGGTGAGCTTGAGTACAATCTACAGGTAAAGCCCTGTTGACGTGAAAAGTTTGTCCACTTTCTGTTATCACAATTTGAGTCACTGGATTACTGAATATGCATTGTGAGGAGTCCACTAAGCTGGGAGGCTTTAAACGCACAGCGATTTGCACTGGGATTTCCATGGCGACTCCTTGAAGCACTATAAACCTGGCTTCAACTTCAGAATAGTTCTGTAAATGTTCTAAGATCACATCTTGTCAATTTCACATCAGACATTAACCAAAAAAATTTTTAGTTTACACAAGTATGAAAAAAATCTCATTTTCTTCAAAAAGTAACACAATCAACACTACACTAAACCAAAAACCAATGTCAAAATACAAAAAAAAAACATTCAGAAAAAAAATTTTAATGCACAGCCAAACTATATACAACTAAACAATCCGCATTTATTTTAATGTTTGCAGTCTGGTACGCCTGTTTCTTACTTCTATAAACTCTGGCAATACTCACTTTGGCAGTAAGAAAAACCGGCCAAGAGCGTGTCGGGCCACGCTCAGTGTAGGGTTCCGTAGTTTTCAGTATTTTTCTCAAAAACTACTGAACCTATCAAGTTCAAAACAATTTTCCTAGAAAGTCTTTATAAAGTTCTACTTTTGTGATTTTTTGACGTGATAACGTCTAATAACTCGTTACTACGGGCAGCATGCACGAAAAAGATGACGTTATTGTCCCGTTTCGCAATATAGTTTTTGCGCCATCTATTGGCGCGCGTTGGAACTAAGCGGCTGATCGATGCGCTCGGTATGGTTATAGCGTGTGGCCTGAGTAAAGCACCACAGCTGGGACAGATGGCGCGCCCGTGTGTTGTTCTCGTTAAGCTGAGTTTAGACCAGCAAGTTATTGCTGCAAGTTTTGAGACGCAACTATAGGTAAGAGTGAGTGGCAAATATCTGCATCTCTTTCTAGCATATACTTCTGTCTCAAAACTTGCAGCAGCGCCGCAGAGATGGGCAAATCGTAATCGATTCCGGATTACACGATTACTTGATTTTACTTTGTAATCCACTACTGGGTGTCAGATTACTTGTAATGTAATCAAGTGAAACGGTAAATTACCATTACATATAAAGGAATCACTAATCATCTATACAATAATTACTATTTTTGCTATTACCAATAATTCGGATTCATAGTCGATTCAAAATAACTGAAATTATTGACTTGATTACTTTCAGATTACAAATATGTAGTACCTCAGATTGCTGACTGTCACTTTGACACAAAAGTCATCATGGGTGTCGTAAAATAGGTTTTAGGGGGTGCTGATTCCAAAATTAATGACCAATTTGGAATCTGACATTGCTGACTGTCACTTTGACACAAAAGTCGTCATGGGTGTCGTAAAATAGGTTTTAGGGGGTGCTGATTCCAAAATGAATGACCAATGTGGAATCTGACATTGCTGACTGTCACTTTGACACAAAAGTCGTCATGGGTGTCGTAAAATAGGTTTTAGGGGGTGCTGATTCCAAAATTAATAACCAATTTGGAATCTGACATTGCTGACTGTCACTTTGACACAAAAGTCGTCACGGGTGTCGTAAAATGGGTTTTAGAGGGTGCTGATTCCAAAATTAATGAACAATGTGGAATCTGACATTGCTGACTGTCACTTTGACACAAAAGTCGTTATGGGTGTCGTAAAATAGGTTTTAGGGGGTGCTGATTCCAAAATTAATGACCAATTTGGAATCTGACATTGCTGACTGTCACTTTGACACAAAAGTCGTCATGGGTATCGTAAAATAGGTTTTAGGGGGTGCTGATTCCAAAATGAATGACCAATGTGGAATCTGACATTGCTGACTGTCACTCTGACACAAAAGTCGTCATGGGTGTCGTAAAATAGGTTTTAGGGAGTGCTGATTCCAAAATTAATGAACAATGTGGAATCTGACATTGCTGACTGTCACTTTGACACAAAAGTCGTCATGGGTGTCGTAAAATAGGTTTTAGGGGGTGCTGATTACAAAATTAATGACCAATGTGGAATCTGACATTGCTGACTGTCACTTTGACACAAAAGTCGTCATGGGTGTCGTAAAATAGGTTTTAGGGAGTGCTGATTCCAAAATTAATGAACAATGTGGAATCTGACATTGCTGACTGTCACTTTGACACAAAAGTCGTCATGGGTGTCGTAAAATAGGTTTTAGGGGGTGCTGATTCCAAAATTAATAACCATTTTGGAATCAGACGACCGGTCTGGCTCAGTCGGTAGTGACCCTGCCTGCTAAGCCGCGGTCCTGGGTTCGAATCTCGGTAAGGGTATTTATCTGTGTGATGAACACAGATATTTGTTCCTGAGTCATGGATGTTTTCTATGTATATAAGTATGTATTTATCTATTTAATAAGTATGTATGTATATAGTCGCTTAGCACCCATAGTACAAGCCACGCTTAGTTTGGGGCTAAGTTGATCTGTGTAAGGTGTCCCCAATAAAAAAAAATAAAAAAAAAATCTGACATTGCTGACTGTCACTTTGACACAAAAGTCGTCACGGGTGTCGTAAAATGGGTTTTAGAGGGTGCTGATTCCAAAATTAATGACCAATGTGGAATCTGACATTGCTGACTGTCACTTTGACACAAAAGTCGGTATGGTTGTAGCGTGTGGCCTGAGTAAAGCACCACAGCTGCGACAGATGGCGCGCCCGTGTTTATTATTTTTGAGTGTTTGTAATTTAAAAACATGAAAGATTGCATTAAAATAAGCATCTTTTATAGAATGAAGTTGTTTGAAAAACCTACTTATTTAGGAGTTAGAGCAGTACGAAGTTGCGAATTTTCCCATAGTATTTACTAAGGCGCCAGAGATTTTTTTTACCAATATAACCTATGTAACCTATGTAATAAGGATGTTTTGTTATATAAACTTTTTCTTCTCCATTAATATTTACTGAGATATTAGGGTTCTAAGATTAGTAAATGGCACTAGCACTAGCACTTTAATAAAGTTAACGCGTGTCTCGCAAACGGTCTAGGATACAAAATGACGACTTTTATATAGGTATAACTGGTATAAGTTAGGTTCGTTAGGTATCTTCAAACGGCCGAAGGCTCCTATTCTGTGCAGTTTCTGTAATAAGCGGGGCTCCGTCGATATCGCTTTCTGTCTCTGGCGCCTTAGTAATGCTACGGGAAAATTTTGCAACTTTGCACCACTCTAACTCCTAAATTAGTAGGTTTTAAAAAAACTTTAATTTATAAAAGATGCTTATTTTAATGCATTCTTTCTAATAAGAACAAAACACTATGCTAGAAAGAGTGCAGAGGAAATTCTGTAGGCACATTTACAAACGACTGTACGGATATTACCCATATATGTATCCATCTCTATTCGTAACAGGAATGGTTGGTCTTCAAACTCTAGAAACCAGACGGAAACTGCTGCATATTATGCATTACCGCCAACTGTTTCACCATAGAGTAGATGACGCATCCGTGCTTGAGAGAATGGGGCTGCAAGTGCCAAGAGCGAATGTGGTGGTTGGCATGCCGGGCGCGGTGCCGGCGCGGCGGCGGCGGCGCCTGTTCGCGGCGGCCGGCGCACCGCTCGAGCCCGAGCTGCTCTTAACCGCATCATGTTGGAGACAGACGATATTGACATATTTGCTGATAGTGTTGGTGTGTTTTACAGAAAACTCTTAAGGTTCATAGACTCTACACTCCTTAGGTGATTAATGTAATAACCATAGTTTAACTTTTAAGTGTGTTTGCTTTTATTTATGTCAATTTAACATGTACATAATTATATTACTACATAAGTGCTTTGGTGAAATACTGTTAACTTTTGTGTATTTTTAATAAATAAATAAATAAATAAAAAAACGTGAAAAAAGTCCCAGAATCGGGCCCCTTTTGCTATACTCTGACCGCCCCTGTCTATACTACTGTAATGTTTGACGTTATCACGTTAAACTACCGTCCGTAAACCGACTTTACAGACAACCAATTTTTTCATATTTTTTAAACATATGGTTCAAAAGTTAGAGGGGGGGGGACGCACTTTTTTTTCCTTTAGGAGCGATTATTTCCGAAAATATTAATATTATCAAAAAACGATCTTAGTAAACTCTTATTCATTTTTAAATACCTATCCAACAATATATCACACGTTGGGGTTGGAATGAAAAAAAATATCAGCCCCCACTTTACATGTAGGGGGGGTACCCTAATAAAACAATTTTTTCCATTTTTTATTTTTGCACTTTGTTGGCGTGATTGATATACATATTGATACCAAATTTCAGCTTTCTAGTGCTAACGGTTACTGAGATTATCCGCGGACGGACGGACGGACGGACGGACAGACAGACATGGCGAAACTATAAGGGTTCCTAGTTGACTACGGAACCCTAAAAAGGCGGTAAATTAAAAAAATATGTATTTAAGCCAAGGGGATGATTATACCTTCAATCAGGAATTTATTTTGTAAGTCGAGAAAGTACTTTCTTTTAGCTTTGCATCTCTTTTGGCTTTCTGTACAATATTGGTACAATATATCACGAACACATTTGAAAGCTGCGTACATTGTTTGGTAGTTTTTGAACTGACACGTCACTTCAGTGACAGATCAAGCACCGAGCAAGACTGCGCCGAGTCGTGTCAGCCAAAACAGCGAAGCTACCAAGGGAATTTGAATCTCTTAGTTTTTTTTAGTTATCTCGTGTATTACTGATAAGGCAGACGCGTCTTCTTAAATAGCGAATACACACAAAATCTGCCTAAGCTTTTATTGTTCTGAATTGATATACATCTAGACAAACGTCCAGTGATCCTTTTCTAAAATGGAAATGGATACAATCGGTGATCAAGAAAAGGACCAAGTGCCTAAATACGGCCTGAAATTGGCTTTAAATCACGAATATCCTTTGCAAAGCAAACAAATTATTATACCAAGTGCTAAGCAAATGTTTGAAATGATGCCTCTAACGACTAGGTGAGAGAAATGTATTATTGTTTTTAAAGTTAAACTCAATTATTCAATTTATTTATTGTACTATTTCCGTTTCCCATATTGGTTATGTTGTAGGTATTTAAAGTATTATGTTGGCAAAAAACTAAGCAAGAAGAAACCCATTATGGATTATATTCACATGATATCTGCTCAAAGAATGTATGGTAAGTCTTTGATAATAACTAAGTTTTATTTTCTCTGCTGTGCAGTAAGTATATTTTTATTTTTGTATGAAGCCACATTTGATTTTTATTTTTAATAATTTTTATTTTTTATCAGGTTGCCCAATAGGAGGTATTGGCGGTGGTACTATTGGCAGAGGCTACAAGGGAGAGTTTTGTCGCTTCCAGCTCTACCCTGGCATTTATAACCATATCACTGTGCCTGAATGTCAATTTATAGTCAATATAAGGAATGCTAACAATGAAACAATATTCCAGTCAGTTTTGTCTACTTACAAGTAAGTAAAACTTTTAGAATTAATTTTAATGTGTATCATTGAAGATGTCAATTTTATCTGCTTAGTCTAAAATTGAATAATAATATGAAATTAAATACTGGTAAATCTCAATTGAAGCAATTAATACTGTTTATATAGTTTTATAAGCTCCTGCTTGTATGCAGTTATTGTATTTTCCCAAATTTTTGAAGTTAAATAATAAAGTTAAATAAGTTAATTTAATTTTTTAACCACGTCTTTGCCTTTGGCTAGTCTGTGGTCAAGAGTAAGCCCATTTATAATAAAAAAAAAAAAAAAAGTTAACTTACATTTCAAAACTCCATAGTAAACCAAAGAAAGCCCCATCATCATGGGAATGGAATCTAAATGGAGCAGAATGCCAATACACAGCCCTCTACCCCCGAGCATGGACTACCTATGACCTGAGCAAGTATGGGGTCAAACTGGTGTGTCGACAAATATCTCCAGTGATCCCCCACAATTATAAAGTAAGTTTACTTTTATATCATTGATTGTTTTATGTCCATCAAGTATCTCAAACATGAAGTTTCAGACATACTAAATCTATACATAATTGGAGACCATTTCATTTATTGTAGACATCCTCTATTTGATTAGAAATTAAGTCCATTGAAATATGCTCAACTCATTCAAAAATTTCCTTACCTATTGGAGACATCATCATTAGATGAGTTCCTGGCACAAAAAGAAATTCATGTGTTTCAGTTGAATACAGAGAAAAGTGAATTACATAATTTAAATACTGACAGACGACAGATAAAAATGACAAAAATTACAAAAATGGTATAATAAGTATAATATATAATAACATAATATTCAACTCTTCCACACATTTTTTTAAAACTAGATAACAAAATTGAATCAACAAGAAAGAAGCAATGTATCAAATTGTGTCACATTGCTCCAATCACCTTAATTGGTTCTGTGTTCTTACTCAATGTAAGTGCCCCACATACTAATTACTTTGGCCCCTCGCAATATGTCTATGAGACAGACATGTTTTAACTATGACTCATTCAAAGATATACATGGCTACAATATTTTTCTATCAATGTAAGGAAAAATCAAATTATTTTATTAAATATTTTGTGATTTGTTTTTTTTTAATAGTAACACTACTATATATAAATTATAAACTGAAATAGATACCATACACTAAAGAAAATCGATCAAGCCCAGCGGTGGCGAACCCGGTAATCGAACCCGGGTCTCCAGCTATCGCGGCTGACGTGTTCGACCGCTACACCACCCCGACCGCCCCGACCGCCGGCGGTCGGGGTGGCTTCGCCACCAGTGCACTTGATGGCTTTTTCTTTAGTGTATTGTATCTATTTCAGTTTATAGTTCTTAACTATGTTTAGACATTTCTTTTAAACTTGAATATCGTTTGAAAGATCCTATACAAATAATGATTACTATCACATTCATTGACATGTCACTAGTTTCCTTAGTAACGCTGGACATGTACATACCTACCTATAAAATCAGATAATATTTTTTACTGTAGTTTTTGAAGGCCCCAACGTTGCCACATAGTTTACAGCAATCAGGCAGATCGCCACTTGTTTCGATCTTCTAAGTAAATATTTGCCAAGGACATTTTGTGAACAAAGCTCCTTCTGTTTAAGTAATTAACCAATACTGTAGGTAACACTGAGGTAGCTGTACTGCAGTTAACGCGTCTGTATGTTCTTGTAAATCGAGGCAATTAGACTATAAGCGCTGATTCGAAACGTAATGCTAATTAATCAGTTTTACGTAATTTTTTCTGAACCGAATGTTGACGCACATTCAGCTATATATTTTTTTGTTGTTCGTATTTTCGATGCATAGGGACATAAAACCATTATTTGAGAATTTAGAGTATGTTTTTCCATTCTTTGCGATTGTAAATTTTACAGTAGGAGATGGTGCTTTTTGCCCACACTAGTGCACAAAGTGGTTCATTTCTGGTCAGGTCGAAACTTCAGAGGGCCATCTGTCCTGAAAAAGTCGTACGATACACGTGTGCAACCATATTTATACTTGTTTGTAACATCAGGAAATAAGTTACATTCATCAGTATCCAATATCATTGGCGAAACGAAAGCCCATACGGAATTCGCTGTTATGGCCACTTTGAATGGGAGGCGATTGGTCTGTCAAAAGAGCGTGCTTGGGACGACCGACTATAGTGACCATCTGGTGGGTCGACCCAGGAATCGCTGGGCAGGACAGTGTAGCGTCAGATCTGCTTCAGCTCCACGTCAGTAACAGGCAGCAAGCTGCGCAGGATCGGGAAAGGTGGCATGTTCTCCTTTCGGAGGCCAAGTTTCAGTTTGGATCATTAAGCAAAATTACTTTTTTTTTATATTCTTACATAAACAGAACAAGATCTTAGTATATACTATGAGCATACTATGAGCCTATTGAGTCTGCCTATGCCGCACCGTAGAAATATAATTATCCCGGTAAGGGCATTTATTTGTGTGAAGGGCACAAATATTTGTTCCTGAGTCATGGATGTTTTCTATGTATATGTGTTTTGTGGTTAAAGAATTTTATTAATCTCAAAAGAAATTTACATTTTACTTAATGAGATACATGCATCAAATTAATATACATATTTATAAATTGCTAGTTTGCACCCGTGGGCGACAATTCTATTTACAAATTTTCTAAGTATGTATTTATCTATTTAAGTAAGTATATCGTCGACTAGCACCCATAGTACAAGCTTTGCTTAGTTTGGGGCTAGGTTGATCCGTGTAAGGTGTCCCCCAATATTTATTTATTTTCATCACACCCGCACTTTAAATGCACGCAGGCGGAGCATGAGTTATAGAAAAATCGTTCTCCCAAGGGAATAATGAAATTTCTTGTACCGTACTTAACTTTTTTACATCTATTTACATATTTTTTACATTGCGAGTGTGATGAAAAACATTGTGTGTAACTCGGGGAGTTTGAATATTACTAACTCGAGTCTTTAAATCGCTCCGGCAAGTCATCGCGATTTAACTTACTCTCGTTAGTAATATTCAACTTCCTCCCCTTGTTGCACAATGTACTATTATTTACTTTCACTGTAAAATCTTTAAACGAATAAGTCATTAATCAATAGCATGTATTGGATAAATATGGTTATATCAAGCTGACCTGTAGGTGGCCATAAAGGACTCATTATTAACAGGCTACTTTCCTTCTAATAAAAAAATTTCTTTTTAAGAATTACAAGAACTGTCAAAGCTAATTTGAATGTTGTTTGGAGAGCAATATTTTACCTACCTACCTACCTGTTGTCGTAGCGCCGAAGTCCCTTGTGGTGACGGATTAATCATTTCCTTTTCGACAGTGGGGATATGAGTTGTGCCAGAATTTAGAATTCGTGAATTTATGTATTATTATGTACGTATAAAGATGGATGGAAGATCCTTCAATTCAATTTGGATTCCTTTTTTTTACAGAAAATTTCGTCAGATACGGTTTTCTTCGATCATCCTTAAATACCCTTAAGGGGCTCACAGAAGCCACACAGACAGTTCGTTGGTATACCTACCTTTTGCATATGGGTCCCTTCTGGTGTTAAAATAACTGTAAAAAAATAATTTGGGCCCTCACGATACGGTACCTAAATAATAAATAACATTTTCGAATTACAGGACAGTAGCCTGCCGTGTGCTGTGTTCGTGTTCACCGCGACCAACGTGAGCGATGAACAGCGACATGTCAGCATCACTCAAACCTGGACCGAAATACCGCTCAAGGCGAATAAGAAGAAAAAGCATTTAGGTCAGTAGTCACACGATGAAAATAGTACATTACGATACGAGTGCGGAAAAGAGAAAATTCGAAACGTGTGGGATGTTTTAAATCGACACGAGTTACGAATTCCCTCTTCGCACGTGTATCGTACTATGTTTTTTAGTAAATATGGCCCTTAGAACATTCGACCTGAGAAAAAATGGACTACTTTGCGAAGTAGTGCGGGGTAAAAACACAACATGTACTGAAAACGTTCATTACTTACTTTTATGTTAAGACTATAGTTCTTATAGTATTGAAACGATGAAGCCGCATACTAAGGCGTAGAGTTTGTAAAGTTAATAGGGCGTCTATAATTAGAAGCTGGAGTCTTTTGTAGATGTAGAGACATCTACAAAAGACCTTGGCAACATTTAATATATTTAAAAATGTTTTGATGGAATGTTTCTAATAAATCAGTCTTGTCAATGCAGGTGTCAAATTTACTTATCTTCAAATGTACGGATATAGATACGATATTATTGTCAACACCTGATAATTGTGATAATGTTATATAACAGTAGATAATTACCTAATTAGTGATACTTGCCACGTCATATTGGAATTTATGCCTCGTGGTGTCTGGTGAATTGTATTAGGTTTATAAAGTATGTAAAATTCAACTAGCTTAGCTTAGATTAGCTTAACTAGATTAGCTTTACCATGGGGTCTCATCCGGAACATCGTATAATTAATGTCAAACCAAAATCATAGATGGCGCAACGTGCCACGATTAGCCATTATGACCTATTTATTCAATAAATTTAAAGGTCTCAAAGGTATTATTTTAGTCTCATGCATTAAGAATATCATTAATTTAATACACAAATCCACAAAAACACGAATTCAATGCAATATTTTTCAAAATTCGAATCTAAAATTTATTACACGACTGAATACAACATCAGCAAACTCGCATTGAACGTTATTGAGTCGTCTAAGTATTATTACCTCTCGTCACTAGATGGAGTGACTGTGCATAACGTACGTGATATAATTGGAATAGCCACTTGAGTGCGGGCTAGTCATACGCTCAAAAAACCAGTGTAAGGGCGCTCTCCGGAACCATGATCTTCTTACGCGTCTGGACGGCACATTTTAGACTGGTTACTTAGCCGTATTCAACTCGTGTGCACTCCGTAACCACATGGTATCGTTAATGAAACTTATGAATGAATGGCGTTGTTGGTAAAACGAAAAGCAATATGTGAAGCCTGGCGTCCACTAAGCGATTCGTCACTAATGCACGCACTTTCATAACAAATTCAGAAGGCGAATTAACTCTTAGGAGGATACAATACCGAAGCACGAATTCAAATTTCAGATTTTTAGGTCTTTATCGCCGTCGCGCTGACGGGGGTGGAACCCACAGAGAGGCCCTGTGTGCGTGCGCCACGCGTCCGCCGCCGGCGCAAGTAGCTACTCGCGATCGAGCGCTCTCTATATTTCTCTAGTTTCGGACTTCTGATGCGAAAGTGGCTTTCTGCGGGCAGCCGAGCGGCACCGCCCCCGACTGCGCGATGGAAATAAACACAAAAATCACAAATTTGAATTCGTGCTTGCCTACCTTATCGTGTTAGTTCTTCATTATTAATAAATCATTTTAATTGTTGAATGTTGATTAGAACTGTTATCTGGGACATTTTTATTTTTGTCACAGTTGTACGTCCACCCGACTTTTTTGAATTTGGAAATTTTTATGTGGTTTCCACTCAGAATCGCGAGCTCCTTCACTCCTAATAGGAGAAAAAAAGTCTCCCAAGTTTTTTCCCATTCCGTTACCATTTTTTCATACATTTTGTATGGCAGTAACGGAATGGAAGGTTTGAAAAATGTATAGATATCTTAAGACATTTTTTTTACTTCCTATCAGGCAGGATCGAAAGACCTTGAGATTCTGAGTATGAATCGCGTAAAAAACACCCATGTTACAAAAAAAGAAGGGTGAACAACTTTAAAAAAAATGGCTCATCTGGCCGGCAGCCATAAGGCCATAACAGATAATAGTAATTATGTGTTGAAATGAAATGAAAATGAAATATTAATTTTTCAAGTAGGCATAATATTACAATGAACATGTGAACGTCAAGTTTAAGTAAATAACTAATTTCGGTGTTTTTCTCAATTTCATGAGTAAAAATTACTCTAGACAATGAAATAAAACTATGGAAACGTTAATTAATCCGTTTCCATAATTTTATTTCATGAGTAACTATCGCGGTAACCGAAGACAATATTACTCTAGAAAATGTTTTGTCAAATACCTAGCTACATTACCTTTTATTTTTTATATTAAGTACATGTATTTGTTTACTTAATAATATACATTTCCATATCTATAAATTGAAATAGATATCATACACAAAAGGAAAAACGACACCGACGACGGTTTTTTTCCCACATTTCTAATTAACTACGCGCCTGCTTTCGAGTGCTTTAAATTTTAATAAACCAACGCATTCTTTGATTGGGGGCTCGGGCCTCTCAAGGTCAGTGCAAATGTGATGCGTAGAATAGGTACTTGTATAGGTAGGTAGGGGCGCGGGGCGCGGGGCCGCGACTAAATCTTGTTCATTCACATCCGCTTGCATGTGTCGCGGATAGAGCGAGTACGTAAGCGGCGAGCACACATACTAACCGCGCGGAGGCCGTTTGCCACCCTGATGTATACCTCTATGTACCTAAATGAATTTATTAGTGTCCCTAGAGAGACCCTTACGAATAACATTCAAGTTAGTGTCAAGTGATTGACTGCACATGTCAAAACAAAAAACATTCGGAATTGGTCACACATGTGTTCAGTAATTATCTGTGGTAAAGGCGGTCACACACATGTTCAGTAATTATCTTTATTTTTTTAATAACTCGATAACCGTAAGAGTTAAGTTTCTTAGAGACATTAAATTCATTTGATCTTCCCTTAAAGTTAACGGAATTCAATAAAAACAGTGTGTATAACAAAAAACAATTTTAATATGCTGCATTAATATGCTGTAAGCGCATGCTGTTCTTATAAAAAACCGGCCAAGAGCGTGTCGGGCCACGCTCAGTGTAGGGTTCCGTAGTTTTCCGTATTTTTCTCAAAAACTACTGAACCTATCAAAATCAAAATAATTTTCCCAGAAAGTCTTTATAAAGTTCTACTTTTGTGATTTTTTTCATATTTTTTAAACATATGATATGGTTCAAAAGTTAGAGGGGGGGGGACGCACTTGTTTTTCCTTTAGGAGCGATTATTTCCGAAAATATTAATATTATCAAAAAACGATCTTAGTGAACCCTTATTCATTTTTAAATACCTATCCAACAATATATCACATTGGTTGGAATAAAAAAAATATCAGCCCCCACTTTACATGTAGGGTGGGGGGGGGGGGGGGGGTACCCTAATAAAACATTTTTTCCATTTTTCATTTTTGCACTTTGTTGGCGTGATTGATACATATTGGTACCAAATTTCAGCTTTCTAGTGCTAACGGTTACTGAGATTATCCGCGGACGGACGGACGGACGGACGGACAGACAGACATGGCGAAACTATAAGTGTTCCTAGTTGACTACGGAACCCTAAAAATGGCAAAGTCACTATAAGCGTGCCGTTCAGATTTGAGGAGTTTAGGTTCTGGCCATCATCAGCAGTTCCACTGCACCAAATGTCACTGTTCTGGTCGAAAGTGCATGCTGTTCTTATTAAAATACCAAAGTCACTATAAGCGTGCCGTTCAGATTTGAGGAGTTTGGTTCTGACCATCATCAGCAATTCCACTGCACCAAATGTCACTGTTCTGGACGAAAGTGCATGCTGTTCTTATAAAAATACCAAAGTCACTATAAGCGTGCCGTTCAGATTTGAAGAGTTCCGTTCTGGCCATCATCAGCAGTTCCACTGCACCAAATGTCACTTTACCGTACCTAAATGCATGCTGTTCCTTTAAAAACACAAAAATTAGCATATGTATGCCTTTCAGATTCGAGGAGTTCCCTCGATTTCTCCAGGATCCCATCTTCAGAACTTGGTTCTGAGAAAAATGGGACCAATCTGTATGCATATACATTCAATCAAAAAAAATTTTTCAAAATCGGTCCAGAAGCGACGGAGATATCGAGGAACAAACATTAAAAAAAAAAAAACATACAGACGACTTGATAACCGTCCTTCTTGAGAGATGAGGCGACGGTTAAAAATAATACCAATAATAATAGGTGCGTGCTATATTTCGACGACACCATATGCCGACAGAAATGTAGTCTAGCTCTGTCGCGCAAGTACGCAAGAGCTATAATTAGAGGTAGATAGATACAACGAAACAAATATTATCGTGAGCACGTGTGCATTCGACTACGCACACTGATGAGCGGACCCAGCGCGTACGTACATTGTGCACCACCTGCACGCACACATACAAACCGCGCGGCATACAATCCACTGGTAGGCTATGTCTACAACGCCATCTAGTAATGTCTGACTTTAAATGTGCACATGACGTTGTATGTTTAGTGCGTGAAAGCTAAAACAGATGTCGCAAGGTGTTGCAGTTTGATGACTATTTCGACGTAGGATACTGATAAGAGTTTTGTTGGCCACGCGTGGCTACTGGCGCCATCTAGCTCTTTGAGTGTGGATTAAATTTAGTACACAGGTCTAGAATACTTAGGACGGCGCCCATTTTTAGTATGGGGTTAGGTATCTGTACTAGTATTATTTGATCTGTGGCTTTACTTATTATAAAAACTTGAAGTAGGTATCGTTAGCGGACGTTTCCGCTCATTATCAATGGAGCTTGATTTACCTTAATATTTGGGTAATCGATCGTCCCTTGTACTGTACTCTTAAGACGAGACGGTAGGGGTCAATTCTCAATACAAACGCTCTCGACTATTTCCTCCCTGGTTTTTGAAGATAGAGCAATGATTTTTTCAACACAGATTGTTATTATTTTTATCTGTGTCGGACCGTTTTGATTTTTTTGATATTCTGCTTTAGTAGATAATTACCTAATTGGTGATACTTGCCACGTCATATTGGAATTTATGCCTCTTGGTGTCTGGTGAATTGTATTAGGTTTATAAAGTATGTAAAATTCAACTAGCTTAGCTTAGATACCTAGCTTTACTTATTATAAAAACTTGAAGTAGGTATCGTTAGCGGACGTTTCCGCTCATTATCAATGGAGCTTGATTTACCTTAATATTTGGGTAATCGATCGTCCCTTGTACTGTACTCTTAAGACGATACGGTAGGGGTCAATTCTCAATACAAACGCTCTCGACTATTTCCTCCCTGGTTTTTGAAGATAGAGCAATGATTTTTTCAACACAGATTGTTATTATTTTTATCTGTGTCGGACCGTTTTGATTTTTTTGATATTCTGCTTTAGTAGATAATTACCTAATTGGTGATACTTGCCACGTCATATTGGAATTTATGCCTCTTGGTGTCTGGTGAATTGTATTAGGTTTATAAAGTATGTAAAATTCAACTAGCTTAGCTTAGATACCTAGCTTTACTTATTATAAAAACTTGAAGTAGGTATCGTTAGCGGACGTTTCCGCTCATTATCAATGGAGCTTGATTTACCTTAATATTTGGGTAATCGATCGTCCCTTGTACTGTACTCTTAAGACGATACGGTAGGGGTCAATTCTCAATACAAACGCTCTCGACTATTTCCTCCCTGGTTTTTGAAGATAGAGCAATGATTTTTTCAACACAGATTGTTATTATTTTTATCTGTGTCGGACCGTTTTGATTTTTTTGATATTCTGCTTTATAAAGACTCTAGGGCCAATCAAAAATGTCCAAAAACGGCCTTTTTCATTGTGGCGCAAAAATTGCTCCACAAATACTCAAATACTCAACGGTCCGACATAGATTATTTCATTGTTATTCAGATTCTCAAATTTCGTTCCGATCGATTAAGTTTTAAAGGAGGAAAGAGTCGAGAGCGGAACCTCAATTTTAAACTCTTAAGCTCCCAATTGTTCACATTATCTTTTAAATCGACAGGGAAATTAGAATTGGAGAGGTATTCAGAAGAGCACACATGTGGCGTATCATTAGAGCAAAAGGTCGGCGAACAGTCGTGCACCTTCACTGTAGCAAAGAAAAAAGACGAAAAGGAGACTATTCACGAGGGCTATTGTCTATGGAACGCAGCTAAAACGTCGAGCTACTTGTGGGAGTGCCTTAAGAAGCATGGCAAGCTCGGGCCGGACCCGAGTCTCACGCCGCCGCCGCCAAAGGTCCCGGATAAGTCGGAAGGAAAAGTGGAAGAAAAGGAAAAGAAGGAGAAGCCGAAAAAGATTCATAAATGTGAGTACCTACTGGCCTATTTTATATTTTTTAATAAAATAAACTCGTGCTTATGAGTTTTTGTAAAAGACGTGTTATTGAGGGAGTTGGTGGACAGACTGACATATGAGAATGTTATATCAAACTGCGCGAGTCGTTTTGTACATATTTGCTTGTATTTAATCAAAATGATAAATTTGTTTTTTTTTTTTTCAGGTGATTCCATAGGACTATCGAGCGTCATATCCCTGGATCCAGGAGGAACGGGAACGACGGAGTTTTGTCTCGCCTGGGACATGCCTATTATTAAATATAAGAAAGACAAAAAAATTCATAGGAGGTAATACTATAATACGTCAAAATTAGCATCGCTTTGTTTATTATAGAACGCGCAGAATGTACTGGAGTTCTTTGTATTATTCTTGGCGCCTTAAATGAGTCGGAAGTGACTGGCCCTCCTTGCAAAATGCATTAAAAGCAATTACCTATACCTACAGTTCATTTCATGAAAGCTGGCACTAAAGCTATAAAGTCGTAACTGTCAAGAACTGCCATTACATTGGGTCATTTGTCACACACATAGTCATTTTCATTCACTCATTTGTTCCATTCGTGCCAGCTCTTGTGAACTAACTTTTATTCATTCTTCTTCTTGAGCTATGTAAGGCTTCGTAGCGCCTATATGTCACTGCAACCATTCCTAATCTATTGTGATCTGACTGTACTCATAGTTTGTTCAACTTTTACAAAACCTTAACATATCCTGTTTTTTATTTTCCCTTCAAAATTTTGACTGTACGTTAAAAAAATTTAACAATGTTGTTCCACAGATATTACACAAAATACTTCGGCAGCGACGGCATAGCCGGTGCGAGCATTGCCGCCTACGCGCTTAAGAATTATAAGAACTGGGAGAAGCAACTCGCAGAGTGGCAGGACCCCATACTAACTAATAGGTAAATTATTGGACTTTTACTACAGGCTCCTGTGTGGTGACGGGTTCAAATTTCACCGCCCCCTTTCTTCCCGTGGGTGTCGTAGAAGTCGTCTGTGGATATGGGTTAAATTGTGACGCAGGCGAGAGGCTGGCAACCTGTCACTGCTATGTCACAATTATTGTTTCTTTCAACCCCTTTTTTTGCCAAGAGTGGCACTGAAACTTGAGTAGTTTCATGTGCTCTGCCAGTGGCGGTACAGCCATATAAGCCCAAAAGCCGGGCTTGCCCTAACATTTTTAAAATCGCGCGCTAATATTAGATATTATTAAGTTCTCCATAAGTGAAGCTCACGGCCGACCGACCATACGGTACAGACCACAGCATGTTGCCATGTTTTGCCGTGGCGCTAGTGCAGCGCGGAAGAGCACGTTCACTACGTTCAGCTACCACGATTTAAGCCGGGCTTTTGGTATGAAGTGAGGAACAAGATTGAGCGCGCGTTTGATTGACAACTTCAAGTGTATTATTATTTAGTCGAAAGTTTTATTTGCGTTAAGTGAATGTGCTCTTCTTCGTTTTCTTGTTATTAAGTGTTTAATTCGTTTAAAAATCCAATTGACAATGGATGAATTTGTTCCTTGTGACGGTGACAAATGCGTGGTACACATATTACTCGACGAAGGCAAGGTAAAGTAGTTAAATTTTGCCCAAAAACGAGACATTATTTCCGCGCGAAAACCAACGCCCGGCTTGTGTATTTCTCAGAAAAGTGCGGCACGTAATAGAACATTTTGTAGGGCTGTGAGTTCGAAAATTGAAGATTAAGTAGTTAGATATTGCCAAAACGTACCTTTCGGCTTGCCTCACTTTGAAACCCTAGGCACGCCACTGTGCTCTGCCTACCCCTTTACGGGATACAGGCGTGATTGTATGTATGTATGTTACTACAGGTAACATGGGGTAATATAGCCGTCCGTAGTGGTTCACTATACGGATTTTTCATCTTACTCTCAAGAAAAATTCTCCAATCATACCCGATGTTACTTATTACTTTCTACTATTTCGGCGTTAACTAAGTTCTATTAACAGACAAAATGAGTAAGATAGTTTACCAGTTTCATGATGATCACGATCGAAGCGATCAAATGATACGTATTTAGGACGTTTAAGTCTAACTTTAAACCTTTTTCTATATCCGATATCAGACTTCGTAATCAAGTAACCAATCGTTCACACTCCATAGCGTCTCGTAATGCTGATACTAAATATGAAGAGCGAAGGAGAGATAACTTACGACACGCAGCACGGGAAGCATGGTCGCGCGATAGACGATAAAATAACAGGCCGTCCCTATCGCACTATTTGTAAGTGCGATAGATATTTTATCGTCTATCGCGCGACCATGCTTCTCGTGCTGGACACGCTACGGTGCATAAACGATTTGCCTTTTGGCTAAACGTCCTAATCTCCCATTTTGAAAATGTCCTAAAATAGTGCATGTTCCAGTACTTCTAGTACATGTAAGTAATAATTGATGTGATGACATAGTCTTAGGCGTATTATATGTTTTCAGCAATATACCAGACTGGTTAAAAGGTGCCTTAATGAACGAGCTTTACTATATCGCTGACGGCGGAACCATTTGGTTTGATGTGACTGAGGAATTCCCCGAAGGCGATCCTAGGTGAGATTAAAACTTTATCTCGTCCTAATAAAGATAACATTCGCTCAAATTAAAAAATAAAACTTGATATGTAAGTTTTGTGACTTCTAAAAAATTATCTTTTCTTTCTTGTATTAGTATGTTTGTTTTGAATGTGTTATAGTACTCGTATGTCAATATCGCACAATCGCAGACTAGTACGGTTTACATTTTTATTTATCAACACATGGCAACTATGTATTACATTTTTATTTTGTTCCAGACATGACTTCGGTCTTTTTGGTTATTTAGAAGGGCACGAGTATAGAATGTATAATACGTATGACGTACACTTCTATGCGTCGTTCGCCTTAGCACAGCTGTGGCCTAATTTACAAGTAAGCCATTGTGTCTGTCTTAATTCAATATTTATATTTAAATCAAATAAGAAAAAAACAATCGCATGTGATAACATCAAAATGTATTTTTAGTTATAATTATATTGTTGTAATTGCAGGTAGTATTACAATACATGTATCGAGATACCATAGCGCTCGAAACGGAAAAGTGTAGGACGTCGCTATACGACGGTAAAACCGTTAAGTTCAAAATAAAGGATTCTATACCGCACGATTTGGGAGATCCTGGTAAGATTGCTACTATTGCTACTTGTATACTTTTTCGCTTTGAATCTTGGTACCATCTTCAGTCTGGGTTGGCTTAAAATGTTTACCTAAATTATAAATACGTAGGTATATGTAGAAGAATGTCAGATCTTATTATATAGTTATCTATTACAAATGCCATTGACTGACAAGCACTCATACTGCGAAAAATTCATCAGCATTTTGATCATCCCATTATACGGTTTCTATTCTAAGCAAATGGAGATTCATTGAACGATCTCTCAGTGTACGGAACAGTCAGCAGAACTATTGTCCCGGATCTGTAAGTTCACATTTTTGACACATTTGTTTTGAAGTATGTTGCGATGTGGCTAAGACGTATCGTTTCCCAAATCTAACGATTAATTTCGAATTGGTTGAATCGATTAGGCCCTATGTACAAGGAGGCGCTTAAACAAATATATGATTTATGTCAACTTACTGAAATTTCATTTGAATAGAAATGACAGACTCTGCCACATCACTAGTTTAAAAATAAAAATGAATGATAAATTACATAATAAAATGTATCAGGGTTTCCACAAGGCTCGATACTCGGCCCGTTACTTTTTTTGGTTTACATAAATAACATACACGAGATCGGACTAAAAGGTGACCCAACACTATATGCTGACGATACCAGCCTCTTCTATTTCGGTAATTCAATCCAGGATCTTATTTGTGAAGCTCAAACAGACTTAAATATACTAAACAAATGGTTCCATAGCAACCTTTTAACTATAAATGTTACGAAAACGAATTACATCATTTTCGCACCAAAAAATAAAAAACTTCATTTTGTAGATTCCTTAAAAATAAATAATCAGCCTATCAATAGAGTAGAACAAGAAAAGTACCTCGGTCTTATATTAGACAAACAACTAACATGGCAACCGCATATTAGCAAAATTAAAACTAAAATAAATTCCCTCACAGGCGCATTGCGAGGTATAACCCGTTGTCTCCCGATGCGAGTTCGTTATACCATTTACAACACATTTGTAAAACCACATTTAGACTACCTCATTGAAATATGGAATTATTTAGGTAAATCCTGCGTGATAAATTCATATCGTAAAATACTCATATCGTAAAATACAGTAACAAAGATCCGCAAAAATGTAACATGTGTTAGATTATGTTTAAAGTAAACGAAATATTGTTTTTAAGTACTTGATTTTTTTAAATATTATTACAGGATTTTATTTAAAATTTCATGATGTTGCGCGGGTTTACGTTTTGTGGGCGCTGTCATCTGTCAAAAAGAGGTTCTTACATCTCTAGGACAATAGCTTAGCACTACTGCATTGCCGAATTCTATTTGAGGGTAGATAATGTTTGTTTTCTAACACCTAAATACTTATTACGTTTAGCGGACATACCATTCTCGAACATCAACGCGTACAACATCCACGATGTGAGCGAGTGGCGAGACCTCAACATCAAGTTTGTTCTGCAAGTGGCCCGCGACCACCGGCTGCTGCGGGCTTATAGCGCACCATTCAACACCGACAGGTAGGTACATTCATCATCTGTCATAATTCATCAGTTAAAATTGTCAGTTTATCTAAATCGCTGAATAAATTAAGGGCTATTCTAATTAACGAGTACAGGTCAAATTTCAACAACTGGCACGAATGAGTGAATGATGTCTGTGTGTGACAGATTTACCAAGAACATGCTTTGACAATTTTATTACTACTGTACCTATATCGATAGAAGTGTCATTTCAAACTTTGTTCATTGCATTCGTGCCAGCTTTCATGAAACCTGGCCTGCATGACCTTTAGCTTTTACAGCTCTTACTTATTTCTCAATTTTGAAAAATAAAGCGCGCGGAGGGCGAGCACTCCAGCTTGCTATATCTTAATGGGTTAGCACCAAAGCGTCTGTTACCGAATTTAATAATTTCCATAGACTTATGCATGTAGCAGGAAGTCGATGTGTCTGTTAACTGTGGCACAGTATAATAAAGAGTACTATCGTACAGTATGATCATTCCCTCTCCCCGCTGAAAGTGCCGATCACCCCCTCTCGGTTACCGCCTGTCAAACACGCGAACGGTTGACCTGTCATATTTCACTCATACAAGCACAGTACGCGTTCACCTACACGAGATTAGACTGTGCTAGGAACGCGCCTCTTTCATATATTTGATCGGCAGTGTCCGAGGTGTGACTGTGGTCGAATGGCGCCCTAAGATGCTCGTGATATGAGCAGGTACCGGTCGATGGCGTACATCGACGACGTGCGGCAGGGCACGGAGGACGACCTGTACGCGCGCGCCACCGGCCAGGCGGACGGCACGGCGCCGGCGCCGGCCGCCGGCCACGCGCCCGCGCCCGCGCCCGCGCCCGGCCACGCGCCCGCCAGGCCCAGGGACATCCTCGACCTGCTCTACAGGTGTGCTGGTGCAGGTGGCCGGTGCTAAGTGGAATGGATAGGGTTCGCACTTCGTCGCTCTATAGAGACAGTTTCGTGTGGCATGCTAAGGATTTGATCTTGCTTATATCAGGTTGTTCCGACTTAAATAATATTAATACTAAATGAATTCTGTACCTATTTATTATACTATCAAATTAAATATAATTATTTTAATTTCGGTAGTGTCGATTGTGTTATTTTGTAAATTAGCCTTTTATAAACAGACCATTATAGATACTAACTAAAATATATATAAAAAGCGACCAAGCGCGAAGAATAATCTTTATAAATATCCATTTTTAAGTCTCGCAGCCCTGACAGGTAATTTGCTTGTACATATGTACAAAATATTGCTCACTACATATGTAGTTAGCAATATTTTCCTATCGTAGGTAATTTTGAGATGTTTTCCTATTGGTCACTTTGTAAGTAGCTAACTACTATATAGCCATCTACTTTTTCAATTGATTTACAATAAATAAGGCGACGAAGTACGAACTAAATTCTTAAAATATTAGTTTGCTGGCGGTAAAATATTAGTCATAAAATTTTGGTTACTTTTTGCAATCAGCTACGTATTTTTTGCTCAAAGTATTTTATTTTTTTAATGAGCGTAAAGTTCGATTTTCAGTTTTAATTATTTAGTTTACTTGTATTGATCATATCCATCGCACTTAGCTTACGGCATACCTACACCTATTATTATTATTGCTTATTTATCTTCCAAGAAAATGTTTATTTTAGTGTTGCTTACGTAACGATTCGTGTTTCATTTATTTCAATCGCTATTCATTTGCCAATTCAATTCATTTCTTGAAAAAAAATCCCATCAATCCATAACACTGGCCATCTGCTACCAGCCAGTATCCTGCTAGTTGGAAAGCGTAAACCTCTGTGCAGGACCGTGGAGGAGCCAGAAGAGTTAGAAGAGGCGGAGGCCGCGGAGCTCGGAGCGGCGGTGTGGGACGCGCGCACCTACGTCACGGACATGTACCCGGCGTGTGCTGCGTTGGTCCGGAGGGCTGCGGAGGCGTGGGACGCGGACGGAGACGGACTCATTGAGAACGGAGGATTCCCTGACCAGACTTATGACGCGTGGGTCATGTCTGGACCTAGGTACGTGCGAGTGGGTAATAGGTGTCAGATGCGCACATGCTTTGGCTTGTGCAGCACTGGTCCTGAAGGCTGCTGAGGCGTGAGATGCGGATGTGGACGGACTCATTGAGGAGGGCGGATTCTCTTATCGGACTTATGACGCTTGGGCCATGTCTGGATCTGGACCTAGGTACGTACAAGGTGGAGGTAGTTGTGAGACGCGCACATAGGTACATCACGGACATGTACCCGGCGTGTGCTGCAATGGTCTGGAGGGCTGCGGAGGCGTGCCGCGTGGGACGCGGACTCGGACGGCCTCATTGAGAACGGAGCATTCCCTGATCAGACTTATGACGCGTGGGTTATGTCTGACCCTAGGTGCGATTATTTTATAACAATAGGTTAATAGACAGAGTTTGAATTCTTAGGTTAGGTACAGTCACCGGCATAAACTGATGATTTCTGTACCTTGTCGCTTTTAATTGTTTGACAATTTCGTATGACATTTCAAACAGGACGTTAACGTGACAAGGTATAGTAATCATCACATATTTATGCCGGTGACTGTATGACAACTAATGTACTAAAATAGCGTAATCCATTTAATGAAATATTTAGTTATTACCTAACGTTAGTCTTCTAAGGAAATGCAAACATATCTCGATTATTGTCAACTAGCGACCCGCCCCGGTTTAGTTCGGGAAGTGATCATGATCTTATTGACAAACACCACGTTGTCTTGCAGCGCCTACTGCGGGGGAATGTGGCTAGCGGCAGTGGCCAGCGTGCTCAGCATGGCGCGGACGCTTTCTCTTGAAGAGGACGTCGTGGAGTTCTCGAAGCTTCTAGAGCGAGCCAAGAATGCCTACGAGGAGAAGCTGTGGAACGGCTCCTACTACCGGTTCGATACCAAACCGGCCAACGAACGCGTCGTCATGGCCGATCAGCTTGCAGGACATTGGTAATTATGTCAACTTTCACGGCCCTTTTTTTAATTTATTTTACCTTCCGTCTGTTTTTAACTTTGTTTTTAGTGACTTCTCGACCTTGCTTCAACGGAAGTATTGCGAAATGATTCTCCACTTATTATAGTCTTCACTTTGAAAAGTGTGACACCAGGTTTTGGGTCTCATGGTCTGGTAGTTCATGTTTCTTGGCTAGCTCTGTGAGCTTATGAACCCAAAGTCTCTGAAATTAAAGATAAACCATGGACTAAACTGTCTCAATGATCTGAAAATTTACCTACCAGAGTTACACACAACAATTCATAAAATTAACGGGATTTGTTGAGAAGAACATCAAGATATTTTTATCCAAACTCAAACTAACACTTTCACTCTGTCATCACTCCCGACTTAACGATTATTGTAGTTTGAATTTCAACATATCTACTAGATACATTAGCAGCAATCGATTTCTTTTTTAGGTTCCTCCGTGCCTCAGGCTCCACCGATGCAGTATTCCCCGAAGCGCACGTCCGCAAGGCTCTCTCCTCGATATACGAGAACAACGTGCTCAAGTTCGTGGACGGCAAGATGGGCGCCGTCAACGGGTTCTCGCTCGACCGCGGCCGCGCCGACGCCACCGCGCTGCAGAGCGGCGAAGTGTGGATCGGTGTGGTGTCCGGGCTAGCTGCTACGATGATCTACGAAGGTACTGCTATAATAGGCGACCGTTTACTTAAGAGAAATATCCCAGTAGACTTCTGTTCCGCGTCAGGGTCAGACAATCGTGGCCGGCAAGATGGCCGCCGTCAACGGGTTCTTGCTCGACCGCGGCCGCGCCGACGCCACCACGCTGCAGAGCGGCGATGTGTGGATCGGTGTGGTGTCCGGTCTAGCTGATACTATGATCTACGAAGGTAATGCTATATAACTAGTGATTCATGGAGATGGGGGCCGTCAACGGGTTCTCGCTCGACCGCGGCCGCAACGATGCCACCTCGCTGCAGAGCGGCGAAGTTTGGATCAGTGACGTGTCCGGTCTCGCTGCTACTATGATCTACGAAGTCACTAACTATTATCATGTTGACTTTAGTATGTTTGTACGTAACAACTTATTACACTATTTCTATAATCTGTTTCATTTATGTCTCAGGTATGCATGAAGAGGCGTTCAAAACCGCTGGCGGTCTCTACAACACCCTGTCTCAAATGGGGCTCTCGTTCGAAACACCTGAGGCTCTCTACGAGAACGGCAACCATCGCTCCATCGCCTACATGCGGCCCCTCGCCATATGGGGTATGTACCAAGCCATTATAACTAGGCCCCCGGTCCATACTCCCATGGCCAACGGACAAGTTGCCAAAGAGAACCATGTTAACGGATTATAGTCAAAAATGCGCTGCCGAAAGGTTGTGTTGGTTCGCAAATGTATGAAGTACGTATGGAAGCAGGGATTGTTTAGCTGACGTTTTGGATATCGGAGTTGATTATCACAGCAAAGGAATAAAGAACAAAAGATGGAATTACTGACCCCCTTATTCATAAACGTTCACTAAAGTTATCAAGCCGATAAAGTTCGTTTGTCCCTTTCCAACGTATTGCTGTGATAGAATGGGACAAACGAAATTTTTCGGCTTTATAACTTTAGTGAACGTTTATGAATAAGGGGGTGAGTGATTAATTGATTATACAGTGAAAGTCAATTGAACGTCTGATAAGAAAAAGTAAAGAAGTGAAATAATATTTGACGGGATATTTTTGGAGCATTAATTAATTCGTTAGTCTTTTGCTGTTTTACTCGCTCTGTAGTGTATTTATCATATTGTTATATGTTTGTATGCGCAAATTGTTGAAATTGTTATAGACGAGCTTGTATGATGACTTCTAAATTCATCTTGAAAATGTATGAACGAAAATTTGTTTCGTTTCTTGTGCAATACATTATTTATTTGGTTCTGGTTCTCGTAAAGCGGCACTTTGGTGACGACAGACTTATTGAACTTTAAATTAAAAATAAATTGTCACGAATTACAGACGAAATACTTGAATTAACTTCTTTTTGTTTTAAAATTATACGTGACGTATTTTTTCCATATTTATGTCTACCTAAACAAATCAGTATAAAACTTATTGTTTCTAGAAACTTTAGATGTACGAGTAGCTAAAATAGTCGACTGTATGTATACTAATCAAGAGCATTTTCTAAAATTCAGTTAAATGTTTAATAGTACACAGAGTGTTTACACATTTACATTATATTTTTTGTGAATCATATTTTCCAACTGGTTTATTTAACGATACTCGTAATATTGTGATGTTTGAATTCAAACCAAACAACACGTAAATGTTGAGATGTTTTAGAGATATGTTTTGTATTTATTTTTATTTATTTCGACAAACGTTGTCTATTCATGGAATGCTTCCTTTTAACTAAACACCTGGTCATTTAATTATGATGGGCATTTAAAATAATTCAATGTGATATTATATAATGATATTAATTATGCTAATGGTGAACCAACTTTTTGAAAAAGTGTTTTTATAATATTATGATTATTTATTAAATGCATTTATTTAAACTTAATTACTTACCAATAGTTACATTTTAAACCAATGAAATTGCAACGAGAGTATTCTTCTTATTTTATATTCATTCTAATAATTTATTAAACAAATTGTTAGTTATAACTTTATGCATTATTTATAAAACGTGACTAATGTACTTAAGTAGGAAATTATGGACGTATTCTTAAAATTTGTATGACAATTATTGATGAATTTTGTACGTAAAACTATATCCGAATGTTGGTCTTTATATGGGGGTGGGGACTTAAATGAAATACCGTTTATCTTATTTTTACTTTATATTTCAAAAGATTATATCTTAGGTAAAAATAAATGCGAATTGGGTCACATTAATACAAAATTACGTATAAAAAAAACCTTCGTTTTTGTTGAGATTCCCATTTTCTACGCATTTGTAGCAACAACAGTTTATTGTAAGTAAATGAAATTAATTCCAGAATATTTGTATTTCTTACTTCTATTGATGTCATCCGTTGTATTTTTTACTTCTTTTGATGCTACAAATGCAATTTGTACAGACATTGTACAAAAGTTACACTAAAGAATTTATTTTGTACTATAATAACATTAAACACGAATTATTTTAGGTAATAAATAGAAAACTAAAAATCTAATTCAAGTGGTAGGTATATTTTATTTACACATTATTTACATAAAATTACGTTAACTTTTCAGTCTTCAAAATTCGTTGGATGTGTGATATTATGATATTTTCCCAATGACTACAAAATGAACAATTAAGTGCGCATTGGCTTAATTTTTAGAAGAATGTCAAAACAATTTGCCTTTCTTTGTATTTTTCATGAGTGGCGGGGCGCCCCGCATGGCAACTGTTACAAAATAATGAAAGCATATATTTCCTCTTCGTTTTACACATAGGTAATACTTTTAAAAATCGTATCACGCGGGCACCTCGACTGTGTCATATTTCTTTGGAGTTCAAGTAGGTTTGATCATAATTATAGTAAAGAAGTCTATTCTGATTGTTTTAATTCCGACTGTATCCGTGTATATGTAGGTATACAAAATAATAAGCAGTCTGATTTATTGTCCAAACATTTGGAATGTAACTACACAATAGCTTATTTATACGACATAACAAGTATATTTCTAAATGCAATAGGTTTAGGTAGATATTTATTTTGTAAAAAGTAGTACCGGCCTGCTTTATATTTACAACTGTTGAAGTATGAGTATATATGATATGATATTCGTTTCGAATCCAAGGGATCACTAATCGTTATTCCCTGTAATTTGAATTATAATTCTCCATGGGGTGCAAAGAAACTAGGTACGGCCAGTGACAAATCCAGTACAATGTAGGCGTGTACCCTCACAGCCCCGCTTGGCTAATGCGTATTTACCCAAGAACCAAAAAAAATATGCTTCAGGGTACTGGCCTGCCTGGTGAACTTTACTCAGATGCCGGAATAACCCGCTGGGCGGGTTCTCGTCATACAAGCGTGCGGTTATAAATTACGACCGGTTTCCGACGCAGTGCGCCATTTTTTATCTGGTAGTGAATGTGTTAAGGAGCGAAAGTACCAAATTGTAACAGACACCCCTGTGTCTCCCTACTACGTGTGCGTCGCGGAGATGTTCATATACATGTGCGCGCCGTCGCGGTCGTCGCAGCGGCCGGCGGGCGCGGGGCGGTCGCGCGAGAACGTCATGCGGATGTGCGTGCTGCTAGCGTCCGAGTCGCAGTCCAGACGCTCGCGGGACGCAGATGTCTCGCGCTCCACTATCGTCGCCATGTGGCCTCTGGAAGGTAAGACGTTACTTTAGTATCTATGACAATTATATCATTGACTACTTCGAGATACTCATTGTAAATGAAGCTTTTGTAGGGTCGTAAAGAGTCGACGGTTTCAAGCAAGCCTTTTGTAGTAGTAAGAAAGCTAAACGCTGCTTGGGGAACCATCAGAGTCTACTACGTGACTATTATTACTCCAGCTAGAGTCATAGGTATACTAGGTATGACATGTTATCAATCGTGCCAAGTACACATTCAATATCTGAATCATTCAGATCTGTCTAAAATGCACATTCAATATCTGAATCATTCAGATGTGACAATAACATCAAATGTCACTCAAATTTCCGTGTTCGAATTTGCCTGCAAACAGCAATTTTTCCAAACAGTGACCAAGTAATTTACCTGTTCTGATCGTGTTTAGGGTGGCCGAAGGTGGTGAACTGCGGACAGCCGTTGAGCGGGCGCGGCGGCGGCGGGATCAGGTAGTCGTCGAGACGGTTGTCGTGCTCGCTCGCAGAGTGCATCGTCAGCGTACTGGCCGAAATCTGGAGGACAACATTGGTAAGTCCTTTATTCTTTAATTAATACTAAGGGATACCCTCAATATTAAAGTAACCAACATTCTTTCTAACGTAAGTACTTGTAGTTTAAAAAAAAAATTCCAACAATTTTCTGTGATACCTAAATCTAGCGTCTAAACTAAACAGTAAACACCGAAATCGGGTAGTTTTTAGTTCGGGGTGTTAATTGACGGCCGGTACGGATACAGGCGCACATCGATTTGAGTACAGAATACAGATACACAATACTTACAAATAGATACTACAGTGGAAGTAATGAAACTTACAATAGATCTCGCCTTGTCATCGTGTTCTGACTGAACACTGTTGGTCTCCGCCACACTACCTCCGCTAACGGTACTCAGGCGCCCAGATGAGGATGAACCTTCACGAAAGACATAAAACAATATTTAGCAAGGAACTCATGAAAAAAATATTCAGAAAAAATACGTGTTCTATGCTAAAGAACTCACTGTCGCTTAAGCTGCTGTTGGGGCGCGTACTTCCTTTCCTTTTTTCAACGGATCCATTTTGGTCGTGATCTGTGGAAAAAATGGGTTAAGATTAGAATATAAAGACAAAAACAAAGACCTAAATTTGTAAGTATAGGTATAGGTATTCATCAGTAACTTACGTTTTTTGCTTTTGGAGAAAATTTTCTTTACCCTCTCGAACGGGGTTGGTCTTTTCAAATTATCCTTAATTCTTTGTTGGATTTTGTCGTACTCTTCGCGCATTTTATTTAGCTGCTCCTGTTTCTCTTTTAAGGATTGTTGCGTCTCATTCCTGTTCTTCCATTCCATTACCAGTTTTTCAACTTCAGAAATAGAAAATACGTTGTTCTTGAAATCGTTAATAATTTCTGCTAACTCGTCTTGTCCATTTAATGGGAACATTTCTTTCCCTGACTTGGCGCTACACCTATCTTTGGCATTTAAGTTTATTTGGCTTATGTCACTGGTGGGGGTTTCTATGTTAAAGTTTTTGGATTCTTCGGTGGGCGAGTAAAGAAAAATATCGGATTGCTGAGGCATCAGCCGGGAGCTGTTCGCATACAAGTTGTTGGGCCGGAATTTAGGGCTTTCCACTTTGATGTTGGACGGCTGGACGAGGTAGTCGTGCTCTATGGCCTGCTGGATCCTGCCGGCGGTGTCGTCGTGGAAAGGAATGTCGTTTTGATAAAGTTGCTCTCTCATCTTTGGTATTTTCAGGACGGGTCGTTTCTTTTTGCTTTCGTTCATTTTGTCTAAATTGTCCTCCAGAGTTTGAGTGCACGCCTCGCTGAAGGGGTCGCTGGGTGGTTCTTCAGTAGAATTCGCCTCGGGGCTTCTGGGAGAGTCGACAGTGTCGCACGTTTCTACAATTCGTAATTCCTCATCGTGTTTGATTTCCTTTTGATCTTCGTCTTTATCACTTTCAGTCATATTCTTCAAATAGTAGTACATATTTGAGAATTCGTTTATTTTCTGAAACAAACACATGAATCTTGTAATCGTTTTTTTTGTGGTTAGGTAATCTTTACAACATTAGAGACAAACACAATTATAGGTATTTCTTGTAGTGGTATTCATTGTCCCAATAGAAACTTGTTAAGGAGCCCTTACCATGTGGTCAGCCAGCACGTCCGCGAGCCTGGTGTGGTGGTGGTCCCTGGCGAGGTCGGCGGGCGTGCGCTGGCGCACGTTGCGCAGCGCCACGGCCGCGCCGCCGCCCGGGCACTCCAGCAGCTGCCAGCACAGCCGCTCCAGCCCGAAGCGGGCTGCCCAGTGGAGTAGGGTGGGGTATTCTTCGCCGCCTAGAAACAAATGCGCGTTTTGTTGTCTTTGACCGAAACTCGAGTTATTTTTAACAAAACCAATCCTACGCTCGTTTTCTCTCACATGCATATTGGTAAGAAACGGATAACACGACGATGTTGACACTTTTTGATTTCTACTCTTTTTTTGCCAAGCTGTAATTATGGCTTTATTACTGGTGTAGTGTGTAAGTGTGTAACCCACACACGTTAACGTTCACAAAAGTTACAAGTAACGGCTTAAAATATCCTTCATTATGGGTTTTTGCTTCATTGTTGCTGTGAACTTGCGCCGAAAAGTGCACTGCCTAATAGAATTCAAGATCAAAAGCTTGCAGTATTATTTTACTTTATTCACGTATAAAATATACTTACTCGATACATCAGCCTTTGGATTAAATTGTTCATTAGAAACGAGCAAGTTGAAGTGTGGAGGAATGTTCTTCTGGAATGCGCTGAGCATCCAACTGTCGAGTTGCTCCTTACTCGTTGTTTTAAAACCTAAAGTCTGAAATGAAATCAGAAATGAATATGGGTCTTCAATGAAATATTTATCTAGGTGATTTGATTTTTAATATGGATAGTGTGTTACCTGGCACATAAATTCCAAAGGATGATCCGAAGCCCTCAATAGCTGGTCCAACTCTCTTAGTCGACTTTCGCATTTGATTTGCCTCCTTCCCAACGGCTGGCCGTTTTTGCTGACGCGAACCCAAACCAGCATAGATACATCCAGACATGATTCTAAAAACAAAGATTACATTTGAACATACTCGGCAAATAATCATTACGGTTTCGATTGCCAACATTTTGTACGCATCAAGAGTGTTTTTCTTATACGTTATCTTATTTAATTATTCGGTACCTGGAATATCAAACTGCAGCGTGTAGGGATTCCTTTTCTTAAACGTCGGTATGTGGATGGCTTCCCCTTTCTTGTCCACGATTATCTTGATACTGTCCTCTTCTCTGATTGGATCGTTGAGTAGTGCAATGACCCGACTATGTCCCTAGACAAAGAAATTGCATTATTGTTGGGTTGTTTGAAAATATAAATATAATTTTGTTTTGAATTAGCTGTCTATCTATACCTATTTAAAAATTTAGACATTAAATGTTTAATAATCATTTCTTAAAGCTTCAATTCGGTTTTTTAAGTTTTTAAAGGAAATATAGTTAAAAAAGCTCGAAGTGTTACTCCTTGTAATTTCCTTAGAGTGCAGAGGCTCGTACTCGTTTAGATATCTTTGTTTGAAGGTACTTCCCGAGTGCTCTAAGAACTATGTATTTCTGCCACTGTTCTATCGCGAGGTACAATAATCACATATTTTTTCTAAATACTTCCATGGCGACCGTGTCCTTCTCGCGTAGAGACATCATCTGCCACTGTTCTATCGCGGGGTATAGTCTGTGTCACAGTATAAATACTTACAATCTTGACCTTCTTCGGCACGATGGAGAAGCTGGTGCGGTCGGTGGCAGTGTCCTTGCAGTCCTGGGTGCGCAGGATGCCCACGGCGGCCGTGAGGAACGTATCCAGGAATGATGTGTTCTTCTCGCGTAGTGACATCATCTGCCACTGCTCTATCGCGGGGTATAGTCTGTGTCACAGTATAAATACTTACAATCTTGACCTTCTTCGGCACGATGGAGAAGCTGGTGCGGTCGGTGGCGGTGTCCTTGCAGTCCTTGGTGCGCAGGATGCCCACGGCGGCCGTGAGGAACGTGTCCACGAATGATGTGTCCTTCTCGCGCACTGACATCATCTGCCACTGATCTATTGTGGGGTAGTCTGCGCAATAATCACAAATTTTCAAAACATGTTTTCTCAAGCAGAAACTTACGATACTACAAATTCTTCATTCAAACGAAATAACTATAGGATTTGAACTTGCGACCTTTTGGAACACTGTTTCAATCGCATTCATTGCTTCTCGCTTCAGAAGCGATTCAACCGGGCTTCAATAGGTATCTTCCAACGTTTTAAGTCCACATTTAGGTACTGGATAACTATTGTTTCTAACAAAATTTCGTAATAAGTAGCTGGAATCCTTACGTTTTGTGTTTTGTAAGTCAGTTATTAAATATTAAGCAATTAGAGTTTCGGGTGTCAGTTTCTTACCTTCGCAGTTGTTCGCAATAACTTGGTTCTTTTCCACGCCAAGCAGCATCACGAGCACCTTGTCGACTTTGAACAGCGTCTCCATGTTGCTCTCGACCTTCAGGTCCGCCATCTTGGTGGCGAGGTTCGGGCACAGGATCACTATTTGAAGCTGGGATTTTGAAAGCTTCTCTATTTTCTCTTGGGAATCGCTGGCCAGTAGTTCCTCCACAGTTATAGGCGTCACTCTAAAAAAATATAAAAAAGTTGTATATTTTGTCAGGAGAAAACTTCTAATCGTTTATGTGCTATAAGGAGCTGATTCAGAAGACCCGTGTAATTTGAAGCCACATTTATAAAATCACGACATATAGGTACGTACCTATACCTAATTAAATGTAGCGCATTGCATACCTAATGTAGGTAATGTCAATAATATAAATTTTCTTTAGCGATAAAGTTCCAAAGAGTACCTATTTATTACCTTTCGTTAATGTACCTACTTTAAGCGGAGTGCCGCGAAAAAGATAGACGAAATTACATTGTAGAGCTTTTAACCTTAATACTAAGCTAAGCTTTCCTTAAAAGATAACTCGTTTATCAAAGCCCGAACCTTACAATGAAATCAGATATAAAGAAACATCAAACGACATTGACATAAAGTTTATTAGGGCCCCTTTTGGCTCGTTCACAATATTCGAATGCGGATGATTTGGCGTGTACCAATGGTTTGCGACGGAATATTATTTGTAATGTTCGCTTGAGATGGGAGTTGCGATACGAACATCAACGGGGTATATTACAGCTCTTCACTCACTATGTATCTAGTCCTTAATGTCATATTATTAATATTATTTAATGTTAGATTTGAGTTGATCTTATTATAAATCGTAGATAAATAATAGTTACCTGTAGTGGTGGCGGGCCCTCTGTGACATGATTTTATCGAAGCTTGCTACGAGGTAGTCGGACCACAGGGCGCTCTCAGGTGAGCCCGAGCTCCACAGGATCGCGATGTCTTCCATTTCTGAAACATTTATTCGAATTAATTCAATTATACAAAACACTATTATTTTTCCGTGATTAGTCTTTATAAATTGTATATCTAATCGTTTATTACTTATTACCTAAAACAGGCCGCAATATACGTTGCATATGTAAATGTGCATTTATAGGGTCCATATTGAAGTATCATGTTTCCCGCAACAATCTGACGATTGAACTGTCGTAACTCAATAACGTCTTCGTCAAATTGGAATAAAATAAGGCTGAAAGGAAGTGTTGTAAGGGGATAATGGACATGAACGGAGTCGTTCACTCCATATCGCCGGGTCACAGCACCAAGTTCAAGTCGCCGAAATTAAACCTCTGTTTGAATATTTCACTTGATAACGCTCATATTTCTTTAAGTAAATCTAGCTTTTTAACACCCCACGCAAAAACGACGGGGTGTTATAAGTTTGACGTGTCTGTCTGTCTGTCTGTCTGTTTGTGGCATCGTAGCTCCCGAACGGATGAACCGATTTAGATTTTTTTCAAAATTTTAATCTTGTGGTTAGGTTATTAAATATAAGCACAATTGCAAATAACTATTACTTACTAGTATTGTTGTCCACCTAAATATACTAGGAGCTGTATTATTAATAAACTACCTAAAATACACGTTTAGCATACGGAATTTAATCTATACTTACAGCAACTCTCAATGACCCACTTGAAATCAATTCATTGAACAGAAGCATCGATTCATTAGCATAATGGCATCAATACATTTCTCCTATCTCCGAATGCAATATTCAATTTGCTCGGTTCACAGTAGACATAAAAGAACGATAAAAACACTTCATTGTTGTCGAGACAAAACTAGGTAGGTGGGGTATATCATATCATACACACAATAAATCCGTTATTTTTCCGTAACAAGCTTTATTGGTACGGAAAAATAACGTAAAAAGTAAGTACCTGTAACGACTTCTGCTTATAAGGCATCGTCCTAAAAACACACTCCCATATCCCTGCATGAATGGAAACATACGTTAGCCGTTAACTTTATATTGCATCCAAGCCCCGCGCATACGCATCGGCTGCTTACAAAATATGCTATGCATCGCGCGCACCGGAAACCCATTCGGATTTATACTTGCCCACCTCTGCCGCCAAATGCAGACGAGACTAAATGTAATATCCGTTTCCTAAATAGACAAACGTCTATCAGCGTCGCCCGGAATAACTAACGCGCGGCCCGACTTGCGAGCGAGCCTGGATAACTTGAAACACGTGGCGAAATTGCTTCGCTTGTGTTGGAATGCGGGGATACTCGTCAATGCACCCATTATCTTAATTATCGATTTGTAGCTAACCCATCCCGAAAGCTCGTTAGAGCTTCGTGCAGTATATTTACAATTGATTCATTGAAGTACATACGTAGCTACTTTTTAGGGTTCCGTAGTCAACTAGGAACCCTTATAGTTTCGCCATGTCTGTCTGTCCGTCCGTCCGTCCGTCCGTCCGTCCGTCCGTCCGTCCGTCCGTCCGCGGATAATCTCAGTAACCGTTAGCACTAGAAAGCTGAAATTTGGTGCCAATATGTATATCAATCACGCCAACAAAGTGCAAAAATAAAAAATGGAAAAAAATGTTTTATTAGGGTACCCCCTACATGTAAAGTGGGGGCTGATTTTTTTTTCATTCCAATCCCAACGTGTGATATATCATTGGATAGGTATTTAAAAATGAATAAGGGTTTACTAAGATCGTTTTATGATAATATTAATATTTTCGGAAATAATCGCTCCTAAAGGAAAAAAAAGTGCGTCCCCCCCCCTCTAACTTTTGAACCATATGTTTAAAAAATATGAAAAAAATCACAAAAGTAGAACTTTATAAAGACTTTCTAGGAAAATTGTTTTGAACTTTATAGGTTTAGTAGTTTTTGAGAAAAATACGGAAAACTACGGAACCCTACACTGAGCGTGGCCCGACACGCTCTTGGCCGGTTTTTAAGCTAAGATAATGAATACACTGAAGCTCGCCAATGTAGACTTTTTGACCGAAGCAATAGCGTATGTAAATCTACAGTTTGACCTCTTCAGGTCGCAGTTCTCAACCATTCTCGTGAAATTTAGTGACTTGATTCAATGGTTTTCTTTCCTTTCCTAAATATATCCTGGTAGACTAGTATAGAATGTACTCAAATAAGTTACTGCATATATCTAACAGCTACGAACTAGGTACCACCTATACATACATACATAATATAAGAGTATAAAAGTATTTATAAGGAAAGGGCATTAGTTGTATTTCCAGAAACAATAACAGTCTAATATTTCACACAAGCCAAGCGTATGGACTTCTTAATGTTCTGGAAACCTTATTGCACCATGCTCCATGAGGTGCACTTCAGATTATTTTTACCCGCACTCAGCAAGAAGGATATTGCGCAAAGCTCTTCAAAGTAGAGTAGAGCAAAGGTACAGGGCTGTACCATTTCGGGCATAAAATCTGTTGTGGCTTAAGCTTCCAGCTCAGTGGCCGCTACGTTTGATGTGCGGAGTGAAATATTGCAGTTTCCTGATAACTGTTTTCATGTGGCAGGTAGCTTTTTGATCTAATGTTTTCTCAAGCGTCTGAGATATAAGGCATGAATGCTTATTTTCACTTTTATTGACGGTTACGATACTCTACATTTTAACAAAGTTTTCACCAGTTAAATAAAAAAAATAACGCATTGCTGGTGGAACAGTGACTTCGATACGAAGAATATAACTTTCGAGATTGCTACCTATTATAAGAACCTATAAGTATCTAAGTACTTATTGGTAGAGCATTAGTAGTAAGGTAGCACTTCGTTTCAATTGTTTTGAATAGTCAACACAAACACAAGTCTACTCGCATAAGTAGTATTTAAGTTGGTATTATCTGATAGAATCATGCATAAAACAGTAAATACACATTAGATAACATAGGCACGCTTGAAACAATGTACGTAAGCAATAGGATGTGACCCATTTAAGTTGATGAGGTTCTAGGAACCGGGAGGAAGCAGCTCATAGAACCCCAGTAAAACTTTATGTGGTCCTCGTTACAGTTTAGCTCGTTAAGTAAATTGTTGTTAAAACTTTACATTCGTTAGGAAATTATTCATTAAGATTTTATTGCGGTAGATAATTACTGAATAATCATCGCTTTTAGACATATGTGTAGATAAGTATTTAGTTTTGGTTACGTTTACAAATTAAATATATGAAACCGGGAAATTTGTCGCTAACATCGAAAAATAGCTAAACCGTGGATGGCTTCTCTCCCTGCAATATGCAAGAGCGATTGAGAGACGGAATGATTTTCCAATTATCGTTATTGGCAATAGACCCTCAGAACCGGGCACGACAGTGTTCCGTTTACGAGTACAAAAAAACAGAATATATTCCGTACCAGCCCATAGGCTCAATCAGGGTAAAGCGAGATATAATTTTAGCGCCTGTTTAAAAAACTTTCACTGAAAAAAGTACCGTCTGCTTTTTTTACCGTGTTGCTTTTGGCGTCCCTCCTAACATTTGGCGCCTAGAGCGACCGCTCTACTCGCTCTACCCTAAATCCGGCCCTGGATATTCAACTAACGCAAAATTATCGGCCTAAAGTGTAAACGTAAATGTTTTTCTGTTAAGGAACAAATGCATAATGTTAATGATATTTTAGCGGACATTGGGAATTTTCTGCGAATATTCCCAGGAAGTTTTTATAAGGTAGCGACTGTTGCTCATATTTAGGTCGAACATAAATCTGGAAGCTGTCTCGTTAGTAAAGAAACGTGTGATAACAAACAGCAAGTATTGAGTGTGCGGTGATGATTCACGACATTAAAATAAACATCCCTTCTTTCCCTGGTTTCTGTAGCCGACCGTGCTAAATCGCACGATCTGGCGCCGCTGTGTGCGGAATAATGATTCATTATGATTTCACTATAAATTTAGGTCACGCTCTTAATTTTTAGAGACTAAAGGAAAGTGTAACCCATATATAACAGTTATAAATGCAAGTTCTGTAATTGGCGAAAGTAATAAAACGTAATACATACTCGTACATACCTAATTTTTTTTTTTCATTTTAAATTTAATTACTGACAAAATTATTATCTCAATCTCAATGTCATCGAGGCGAGTAATATTACCGTACCTTTATTGTATCTTACTTGAACAATAGTTTAGTGAAGCCGTGAAGCGGACAAGCCATACTGCTTGACCAAGTTGAGCGATTTAATAAAGTTAGAGCTTTGTTAACTTGTAAAGGTTGCTTCTCATACTACAAAGCTTTAACCGGAGTAAATATCTCTACAACTCTACACGCGTGTTAACACTCCATAAAATGTTTTGGCGGAGTAAAATTATGACTTCTACTTTGTTATTTGTCTTTATTAGTGTGAAATATTTACGTGAAAACTCTACTGGAAATATTTAATCGGCTGCTCAAACTGACAGATTTAAAAATAAATAAATAAAAATTATGACGTTATTTATTAGTACAAAACCAGCACGCAACCGGTATAGGTAATAAGATCTCGAGCATTAGGTACCTACCTACGGTTATTTACCACAAAAAAAGCGGCCGCGAAGATTTATTGTAAGCAAAGCAACCGTATGTTTACATCAAATCCCTCGCTATTTTTAATGCTGACAACCGTGTTAATTAGCGAAGTGTTCCAAGTAATTAAGACGGCCATGTCCAAGTGGGACCTACCTACTTACCTATTAATAAACAACACATGGGTCCACCACAAGTAGGTATAGTTAAAACTTACTGTTTCAAGAAAATATATGCCTAGTCAGTTGCTGCAGTTGTAACACATAAAATCTTACACGATCCTAGTGCTACAATATATCTTGCAGCAGTTGATGTCAATAAGCATTAAGGAAAATACAGAAGATTATTATTATTGATTATTAAACATATTCGCAACGATACCTACTTCTTCCTGGTAAATAAATACATATTACATTACAACTAACGGCGGCTAGCTGGCGGGCGGGTGGTCTAGTGGTAAAGACGTTAGCCGCGTAAGCTGAAGACCCGGGTTCGATTCCCGGCTCGGTCACCACTGGGCCTTGTCGTTTTTTCTTTCGTGTATAATATATATTACATATTACATTGTTTAAAACATCTAACATACGCGTGGAGCATTTCGTCTACTTAATACCTAGGCTATCAGTCATGTACCTATTATAATATAGGAAGTAAATAAATAAATGTATATGTACAAATCAGCCTTGAATGCGGTCAAAAGCGATAAGTGTCACCCCGCGGCGCCAGGATCACAATCGGTAGTAATATATAGGTAATTTAATATTCTATCTAACGCTATAATGTTGTCGCTGCTCGTCGAATAACAATGGAACTATTGGACATTAGACTCCGGTAGAGCCTAGGCCATGAGTTTTTAAACTTTTAAAAAACATTACTTTGATAGGGTACACGTCAAGGAAAATGTACCTATGTAATTTTCCATACAACGAATGCCAATTTCCGTGACGTATTGGCTATCGAGTAGAGTACTTAACGTATTCTTAAACGTCAAGAACTCATGGTAGAGTTTCAGAATGTTCAAGTAGGTAGTGAAAATATCGATATTTCATTTTAATTTGTTAAATTACTCGTAAAGTCGTTTGACTAAGTAAGCAACTTCGTCAAACGAATAATTTCAAAAGCAGAGTTCGAGTTACATTTGAATAAATAAATCTTCAAAAAGTTTTTCTTGGCTCCTCTGAGAGAAATTTATTTAATGATCTTATTTAAATTGTAAATTATTTTGCTGAATGCTCAGACGACGAATAAAATTGATCTCCGAAAAATCTTCACAGAGGTAATCTTTAGATCCGGCCGTTACTAAAGAGCTTTTGTTGAAAAGAAATGTAAGGCTTCAATGTAAAGGAAATTAGGTATTTTAGATTGGTAAACCTTTTAATGTATGTACGTAGGTATAGGGTATTTAAATACTGACTCGGTGGTAGCGATTCTGCATCTACCTTTAACTCTTGTTCCTGAGAACATTGAAATTCACTGCGCGCGTACATTACGGGAGGAACTTCGATGCATGTAAATGAACCTATGTTTATTCAGCCATGCTACAACCCTGTAAAGGTAATGTGTACCGTGTAACTCATATAAATTTGTTACCACGGCAAGTCGCTATCACCTTTATGTCGAAGACGTAGAGTCTAGAGCTGGGAAGGTAGAGTGAACATAAGTTAAGATAATTTATTAAAGACATACGATGTCTCTTTGACAATGATTTTGGGTCGGTGCGGTACACCTTAAAAATACAAAGTTTACACACACTTTTCCGACGTGAGGGCTCTATAGAACGAGTACTTAGGAGGGAAAGGCTGACAAAGGCGGTTGCAATGCAATTAACTAAGTCGACAGACAGGCATTTTACAGAATATTTAAGTCGTAAATCACATTTTTAGATTACATTGCCTTAGTACAATATAAATTACTTACTGGTGAAGATTAATATGAATACGCTGCTTTAATTTGGCTGTGGCAACCGCTTTCCACCAAGACGACAGTGCGCTTATTTGCCACAGTCATGGTTTAAAAACCCTATTTAACTAATACATATACAACTTTTCAACCGCATAACTATAATCCTCAACAACTGTACCTAGGTAGGTAGCCTAATAAGTTTTGGTATTACTGTATTAGTCACCTAAATAATATAATGTATCTTTGCTTCGTTGCTTACACTTGTATTTATAAGTAACACATCGTATAGCAAGTGAAAATTAAAAATATTATTCAAATAAAACTCACTTTCGGCTTCCATTGTCAACACAAATTCAAAGTTACACCAAACAAACTGTCATCGTACCGGAGTGCAGTGAAATCGAGCGCGCGCGTCCTGCGAAGTGACCGAGAGCAGTTCGCGATATAATGCCGCGCGCGCAGGCCCGAGTGGCGTCAAGCGGCGCGGGCGCACGCACTTCGCATACTAAATAAACCGCGACGCGGCGATAATCGAATCGCACACCCCGGCTGCCCGACAACCTAATCAAACACTTCGGACTCTATATTCCCCTAACGTTATCGATTGCCAAATACAACCCCGAAGATAAATATGCGAGCCGCGTTTCCTACGTTTAAGCAGACATTACGGTTTCTCGAAACTGATAAGCTTAAGTAGCGATACAAGGGACGAATATAAATATTAAATTATGGCAGATGGCTCGCAATCTTAACGATGCGATGTATTACAGTTACGTATTTATTATATTAGGTGCATATATGGTACATAAGGTACCGATTGTATTATAATTGCATAACACATAATAATAATGCAGTTCTCTATTGTTTGTTATAGCCAAATGGTTAAAGGTCATGATGATAGAGGCTTCAAAGCGCCGCCCGTTTCGGGCGCACGGCGGTGCAGCGCCGGGCGGCGGCGGCGGGCGCGCATATCGATTGGGGCCGCAGAAGGGCGCAGCGGGTGCAACGTACTTTGGTATCTGTCCGACGTCTCCACTGACATGTTTATGACCATCTATCATCATCTTAATCATATACACGCTTATCAGTGCTATTACTTAATAATAGATTTTACTGCGTAAGTTTCCTTTATTGTTCCTATTGTGTCTATACGAGCATACTACCACCAAAATAAATAAATGTGAAGACGATATCATGATTTGGATAACCGGAACAAATATTGAACGTCGTTTTTGTATTTCTTTATCCTCTATTCCTATATCACAAACGACGTTTAACACAAAAGCTGAGATAAGATATCGATGATTTTGATCAAAATCCAACAGGTAAATGTTTGCAAAAAAAACTCACCTTTAAAGGGGAAATTCTTGGGTCTTCTCCGTTTGACTTCTTCTTCTTTTGCTCCGAAGCGTGGGGGTGGCATTTTAGGAACTTCGCTAGGCACTGAAGTGACTTCTCCAGCGCCAGACGCTCCCGCCGCCAAATAGCCCCCCACGGAGTGCCTTCTGCGGCCCTGAAGGGGGATTGTGTAAAACACCTCTTCGCGTTCCTGAGGGCCATCAGGTGTAACCACTGTCGTGCTGATTTTTCCTTTCCTACGAAAAATATAAGTTACACTAATTTGGCTGGCATGAACACACATATAACAATTCCTGTAATTATTCCCCAACTTACTTTATCCGTGGTGCTGTGGAACTGTGCCTCATCTCGCCCGGCGCAACGTCCCCCGGCCTGGGCTGCCCTCGCAGAAACGCCTCGGCCTGCTCCGGCTCCTTAGCCGACAAAGACCGCAACAATGCTCTGAATTCCCTTCTTCGCGGGCTCTCTGGCTCCCTCCGTCTCGGGGAGCCTAGAGATCTGGCGTCCGCCCAGACGCGACCCGGCGCCGAGCGCGAGCATGGCTCCGCAGTCGTCGGATTTGATTCTGCGCTATCCAGAACATCGGCGTTGGGAAGCGCGAAATATGACGGGTTATCTGAAACAAATGTTAGAAAGTTATTATGTTATTTGGAGGCAACAATCGACAGTTAATCTTGTAAACATTTACCAACGATCATAGTGTACGACTACGGCGATGCCCCGTGCCTGGCACTCGGCGACTGCGGCTCGCGGGAATTATTCAATAACGCCAATGAACTAACGGCTCTCCATTACGTCCAGTGCGGGCGAGTGGAGCAACCTACTTTTGTGAGCCGGAAAATGCGAATTGAACGTAATCTCCGTTCGTAGCCCGCCTAAGACTGGCGTAGACAATAGGCAATGTGGCGTAGGGTGTAGCCTACTATAAGATACAATACTTGAAGCGTAGCTTATAAGGAATTATGGAGATGCACCTAATTATATGTCATTTAAACTACCTAGTTTAAAACAATATAAGTCAGACGGTGAATAATCAACACGCAGGATTTATTGAACCCCGTCCAATGTAAATCAAATCCTATATTTTAAGTAGGTATACTATCCTATTAGTAGTAAACATATTAAGACAGCCATTCCGCAAGTTTGCTTAGATTTAGCCAGCTTATCCCGGGCATTACGTGCAGAGCCACACGAGTGTAGTTAAGTACCGCCTAAGTAAAGGTATTATCGGCACAGACACGAGCACGGCTGTGCACTGAGGCAGCCCCTCCCTTTGCAGGGGTGGCTGGGCTTCGGAGCTTATTATAGTAACAGGATTTCATCTCAGGCTTATTCCTTGCACATAAAAGGAGAATGTGAGGTTTATTAATGGCTCTATAACTTATTTTAGATGACTAAGAATACATATGAATAAATATGAGACCGTACTCGTAGGTAGGTATATATGTATTACATTTTTACAAGGGTACTGTAAAATGCGTGAATAGGTACACTATATGCGGAAATATTATATGGAGTCTTGAAATTTATGGGATCCACTACGACTCCTCACCGACTCAACAGATTTTTTTATTGAATCTAATACGCAACATTTTTATTACTCAAATAATACGTAAGTTCTTTTGAAGTAGGTATTACCTAAATTGGCTTATTTGCGCTTTTCCCGTTTTCTAATGTAACACGACAGCTTCAAGATGATTTGTTCCCAAGTCAAAAGTAACGTCAAAGTTGAATGCTCTCATCAAACAGATATATTTGTTGTTTATTGTTAAGACATTGTTATTAGACAATACGAGGGGCGTTCAATAAGTAATGATAATGAGTATTAAAACATAAGAATGTAAGTATCCTTATATTTTTATAATTAAAAGTAACTCTTTTGTGATTTATTTACATATAATTTTTTTTCAATTATAATTTTTTTGTCCCCTTTAAAAATTAAAATCTTAACGATAGTCTAAATACCATGTCAGTAAGCACTTCACTTCATTATACTTCAGAGTAGCGATTATATTACAATTTTATTTAAAGGTCGGGTATAAAATATTAATGATCCTTATATTGCCTTCAATATTAGGTATGTCACTTGTAGCTTTAAATACACTAACTTGAGCAGCACCCTCGGCAATTTGAGGGTTCGGCCCTGTCGACTGTCATTTTGAAGGCCAAAAACATTATTATTTGTTTGTTTAAAATGTTCTTATTGTAACTAATCATTTTTTTAATATTAAAATGATTGTATGTTCTTCTTTAATACTAACGTAATTTTGTTTTCAATCTATATTCTCAATTTTCGTGATAATCTGTAAAAATCGTGAACATGACCCAAAACAGCACCTATATTTTTTTGGATACCATACCGTTTGAAAATGTATCTATACGAACTTTTTTTATTGCTGTTACTAACAAAGGATAAACCCAGCTTTAATTTAAATTATGATTATTTTTGATATTCATGTCAGAAATGAACTCACGACATGTCAAATATTCATAAAAATATGCTCTTATTTTACTGAAACTTTTCATCCCCCACCTTGTGTCAATTATTTACATATCAAAGAAAAACAAATGAAAGTAATAAAAATTTGAATTATGCAATTTCACTTTAATGAGTACTGCTACATGGACAAGTTAAGAAAAATTAAATCAACATACAGGAACATATCCATTCTCATTACTTTTTGAACGTCCCTCGTACATATTTAGCGTAAATAGCAGCAGTCAAACACAAAAAAGCTAAGAGTAGGTCATAGTAATAATACTAAATAATAATTCATCTATATTAACCTTATCATTATTTAAGTTTCTTCCGGTATGATTCTAATTAAACTAACACAATAGTTATCGTTGTACAAACTAAGAATCAAACGTGCTCAATCTCCACTTCGGCTTAAGTTATCTCTGTAGCTAATAAAACTCTCGAAATAGTAACTTATACATAAAAATATAAAAATCCCTTGCTTTAATGGTGTTTTTTCTTAGCCCGCATGTGTATTGGGTTCGTTCGGGCGAGGGCGGGACAAAAGAGTCCCTGGCCTGTTCTCAGTCCTGCCCAAGCGCATCTACTCATGCGTACCAGTAATACATTGATCCCCGGTTACTCATACTTTGCCAGCTGATTCGGACCACGCTTATACTGGTAGGTCTCTGGCGACGGTGCTACGGGAATGCCAGCCCTGAGAACATGTGGTGGGCTACAAGTCACAAACAATGCCAGTTCCACGGAGCTTGGGACACAGATTGAAAATAAATGACGGCTATTAACATGTAATGATATTAAAGGTTATTGTGTTGTGACACTAATTTTAATGATCATTTCTGGAGATTTAATGCTCTCTTCTGATTGTAATGTACGATAAAGCTTGGATTTTTTTTTATGTTTACGCTTTGATAAAGAGATTACCTAATTAACACACAAATAAAGTAACTAAGGCCTAATTCGTATTTCAATAATTTTCCAAATTAAGATCGACTGGTAGCGAGTAATTTCATCAAGTAATGGAACATATTCCCATGTTTTTCAAATTTTTAACGATTTTATAGGGAGTCCACTGGTTACATATGGCACGCGAATTCAGTGGACACATATCGGACTCAAGTTAATACTGTACCTAATACCTAAAACATGGAAAATGATTTGATTCGTTGAAATTATTACCCGCTCTAGTCGAAATTGTCCTCTGCGCCCTACATTTTAAAAAAACACCACTATCTGTCAACCAACATTGTAACGATATATTCGATGCTGATTGTACATTGTACCTTTTTTTACCTAAATTAAAGAACCCTGAAATTAAAAACACTTTTGTTTGGGTAATTAACAATCTCACCCCACATCCCCCCCTCATCTGGAAGAATAATTTTAGTCAGAAACACACTTCGCATAACATGTTTCGCAGAAAAACTTTCGGGCGAATGGTAATTTTGCAGAAAACTTAGTTGGCATTATTACTACCGCGCATACGACACATTTGGCAGAATATTGTTTCACAGAACATTACTTTGGTCGACTTTGATTTAGTATAATTTTATGTACCATAATAATCGTATAGCATACTATTACAACTATTACAAGAGCAGAATTCTGACACGCTATCGAAAAGGAAATACAGCCCCAGAGGCCCCGTTAGGTACGACGACGAGTGAAGCGAGGAGGAGTGTTAGGTATCTTTGCATCCCCAACACATCTGACTCGCAATCAAAAAGTAAATTGCAACTTTATGCCGCCTCAATATTATGCACAAATATTATCTGCGAAAGTACTATTCGACTAGAAGACTATTATGCTCATCAACATTATGCCAATTACCAACGGACGATTCGGTATTACAAAAATCTGCGAAATGATTTATGCCAAACCATATTCTGCGTAAGTTGCCAAACGTGACTACTGCCAAAAACTATTATGCAAATCAAAAATATGTGAAAAAAGTTTCTGCGAGATAATAGTCAATCGAACGAGAAACATTGTTTCGACACCAATAACAAAATATCGCATACACATACATTGACGTATTTAATATTAAGGTAGGTACTTAAAAGTGACTATTATTACTTACGAGTATACTATTTATTAAAAAATAATATCGATAAAACCGGATGTGATCATTTAAAGAATTTGAAATTGATTAACTAATGTATGTAGCATGCTGTAAGAAGCAATAAGAGCTTGGGCTGAATTAATCATTATTCCCAGAAGGCATGAAAGGAATCTCTAAATACGTTATACTCGTAAACATAATTTGTTTAAGATGTTTCATGCTAATGACTAATTTTGGCGTTCCCGGTATTTTGACTGAATGTGTTTGGAAGTTGGAAGGCAGGCGGCATCTTAGAACAGTGTAAACACAAGTATCGCATTTACGTGTTTTATCTTAATTGGAGACATAAATAATTATACATATTATGATTGTGTAGGAACGTATCTACGATATACTCGTATGTGTATAATACATTTAAATAAAAATAAAATAAACCTATTATTTTATAATATTTAAATATGTAATCTTAGCTCGAACCCTGAGGCTTATTGCGCGCTCACGTTCTGAAAACCATTACAACCTTTAAACTCGCGAACAACTTTCAAATAACTTCGCAGATTCTTACACAAAAGGCGCGGGAAATTAGAAAAGTTTCATAATTTATCCAATTTTAATTTTTACGCCCGCCTAAACTGACCGCTTACAATATTATGTGTCTTGTCTTGTCATGCTTCTAGCTGCTGCGATTGGGATGCTGTTTTTATTTATATTTATCACGGATAAACAATCTAAACTTCCAGAAAATCTCAGATAGGTACACAGAAGTTCAATGGGTACACATAAAATAAGTCCCTACGCTAAGTAACGAAAAGTATAAATCAAGTTTACTCACTGGTAGCGCGTAAACAGTAGTCAAATTGGGGTCCCATTTTCACTGGGTGTATCTACGCTCGCATCACTAAGCACGACACATCCCGACGAGCGCTTGGCGGGCTCTGTGCGCCGGCGCAGGCAGGTGACGGCACACGTGCGCCGCTTTCATGAGGAAGCGAGCTTTCTTAGCACGAGCGGAAGCGCCCGTCGTAACCCGGAGCCGAGCTTTACGAACTTTGGACTGGCTGTGATTTGGAGGGTTCCTTATTCCATACTACAGTATGTTTCAGCCAGGTGGCTCGTCTTCTTACCACGTATGTGCGTTTATCCGCTCTATCGTGGGAACGGAAGGAAACACCATACTTAATGTAATACTAGCTTCCGATTTTAAATACATTACGGAGAAAAACAACTGTGTGTGTAAACATTTTAACTGTGCACTTCCTAACCAGAACGTGGCTATTGCTAATAGACAATAATACTTAGACAGTTAGACATGCCAGGGCATTTAGCCAAATGAAATGAATCGAAAACATGGGATACCAATCCAAGATTATAATAAAGGACTACTAATACTTAAATTCCTATAGACACCTAAATATATCATCCACAAAAAGGTAGATTGGGCTAATCTATAGAATCCGTTGATTAAAATCGGGTCAGTGAGTTTTCTTCCGGACAAATCCAGGTATGGATCCCTGAAAACCGCGCATGTACTCTACGTCGAGCGAACGGGGAGCCAGACCAGATTTAATTTAAGTATTCATGTGTTGGAGCGTGTGCAGTTCGGTGGCACACGCCGGCCGTCAATGTTTGTAAATATACCATACTCAGTGTTGATGTTGAAGCCCATTCATATTTGGAGCTCATAGGCCCGCTTCTCTAAATATAGCTGTTTTATGGCATGGAACTAATAAACTTTTAACCGGAAAACGGAAATAATTATTTTTAATTTGACCTAATAAGTACCTATGTGGTAGACTACCTACCTAGTTTAATAAAGTTTGCTATCTTTCTTAAGTTATTATATTCCTTCTTTGGTTCTTGGTACTTATTAGCTTTTTCGACACTGTTTTATCGTTATTTACTTTCTTATAAGCACCTAAGTTTCCACGACTTTTTACTCCCATGCCTTTATTGGACATTAAACTTGGAAGGACCTTCAGGATCTCAAGTTCGGAGGTTAAAAACCTCATCAGCAAAGCTAAAGCTGTTACTCCCGAGCAATCGTGCGTGGCTAACGTGCCGAGCTCAAATGAGAGAAATAAAACGGAAAAAATAAGTTCGTTTTAGAATTACCACGAATTTTGTGATTGGGACTGGGAATATGGAGAATGGGATATAAATATGTAATTATGTACTTACGATAATTTATGACATGATCAAAAATCAATTTTTCCCCTCACTAACTCGGAAACACGTGTTTTGTCCTTTAATACCAGCGGGTAAAAACGCATTTTATCCACTAGTGGGTAAAGTAATTTGACCTTGGATAAAGTCAAATTAACTGCTTTAAAATTGATAAAAGTAGGTGAATCTAGTAATAAAGATGATTTACCACCTGTGGAACTACTGGAAGCAGTGATAAACGCATTTTTTTGCGTTGTAGTTTCCTCGCTATAGTGAGGGGAAAAGTTTTGTGTTACACTCGGGTGCAAATGTATTTTACTTAAAAAACTCGCAAGTTCAGGATTCTATTTCGAACTTTTGCTCGTGGTTCAACTATAGAATCCTTTCACTTGCTCGTTTTTCAATTCCACACTCGGCGTTAAAATACAACTTTGCCCCCTTGTATAACAAATATCTATTAACGGTCCCTAGCTAATGCAACCCGTAACAAATAAAAATCTGTCCTATAGGTACAGTTGGGATATGAAATTGCTTTAGGTAGCTGCACAGATTGATCCAGAAATATATTTGATACACCCAAATAAATATATAACTGGACTGGACCTACCTTTCGGTTACGGTTTAATTCTTAATTTCTTAAAGCAACGCTAAGGAGTAACTTCGACGGAGGACGTAAAAAAATATGCCAGATGTTGGGTCGGCTGTGTTTACTTCCATCTGCTGTAAAACAACGCGGCCCGGCCTGTGGACGCGTACCTAGGTACCTACCGCCGCCACCGTGCACCGGCGGGTCATTCCAATCAACAAATTCATAAACACAATGTAGATCTTCAATATACAATGTAGTTTCATCGTCAATTAACTGACTGGCTACATCGCAAATTGCTCCATCAAATAAGTCAAGTGATTACTAGATCTCATCAAAATAAATTAAATCTGAGTTCTGAAGCGAAAAATTTCAGTAAAGAATTTCCACTCGGCTGATGCTTCGCAAAAAGCTCTTAGATTGTCGGAGAACGCTTTTGATACTCGTTTCATTGATAGAATTTTCAATTTTATTTTGCGTGTTGCCATTTGTGATTTTAAAGTATAAACAAGCGCTTTTTTCAAATTAATTAAAAAACTGTTTTTTTTTCGACCGAACTTGTACCTATCGGTTTTTTCAATTAACAACCTATGTAAAGGATCGTGAACCCCGAGGTTTTGTGGAATGCAGTAGGGTTTATTTTCGCCGAGCGCACACTGGCTCTGTAATTAAAACTCTTCCATTAGTCATCCGCTACCGTGGCTTCTGATTAATTTAACCACACCAGTGACATTCGTATATTGCAGACATTGCAGTGATGTAAGGACAATAGTTAAGCTCTCTTTTTTTGACTAACTTGCCTACCAATTACATTTTCGAATTAGTTTTTTTTTAAATTGTATTTTACTTAAGTACCAATGCCCAGTCCTGAATAAATGAAAATGTCAACTGTGATGTCAACGTTAACGTTGAATATGTAAGTAACTATGTCATTAGGGTCTTCTCTCTGATAGGTATATACATATATGTACCTAAATACTAAATGGGGATGACGACTACATAAAAAATGGCATTCTGTTGAGTCCGTCAGTTAGATCGTGCAAAAATACTGAACACATATTTTTCGCTTTTTCTAATTAATGAAAAAATACAAAGATATAGAGCATCAAAGTTCCGGAGTGGGGGCTTGTGACGTCACTTCTAAGTAAAAATTATACCTAGGCGTGACGTCACGCGAAACTTCAACGATTTTTGACGAATAGACGTGCAATTGTACCGACGTCATTTTTCGTTTTACGAGAAAAATATGAAAAAAAAAATACGTGTCTAAAATTCTTTGATAATCTAACTGACGGGTCTGGTAGGTACTGTGTGAATTAATAATTATAATAAACGTTTTATGAGAATTACTGATTAATGATCAAGATTTTAAGTTTACTTCATATAACATTTTTTCTTTGGTATTCTGTTATAATACAAGATAAGTAACTAAAATAATAAAATACATTAGCAATGAGTAATTTTTATCTGTGATGGTCATAAGGGCCCTTTTCCCAAATGTATGGGAGTCAATAATTTGTGATTTTTATGTAACTTTAAAAATTTATAAATAAAAAAATAAGACATGCAGAATAATTCTGACACTTTAGTTATAAATGTGTAGACTGATTAAATATAATTTAGAAGTCTCTATACGAAAATTATTATTATTATAGGAGCAGATGTTAAATATTCTAATTGTGATATTCTGATTAAAATATACATATTTAATGAACCATGGGATTTTATTTCTATCCTTAAATGTAAGTTGAAACATATATAACTATGTACTATAGTTCAGATAGCAACATATTGAAGAAAAGCCAAAAAAAATATGTTTTCCTAATTTTTTTCTTATAAGCGACTTGCCCTAATCAAAGCTCGATTTTTCATGATCTGGAAGTCGATGAAACACAATCACAACTGATTCTCAAAGAAATGTACCTTGAGATACACAATCAATCGTCATCTATGTAACTTCCAATGGGAACACCCTTAAAGTGAGTTTCAAACTTCTTTTCACGTTTTCTCAAAAGTGCAATACTTAGCATGTGTATGCTTGATGATTTTTTTAAAAAAAAGTACGTGGCCTAGGGCCATGATTTTTTTTGTATTAGATAGTTTATTTAATGCAGATTTAGGATCTGTGCCTAACTCAATACCTGCCATAAGGGCCTTTCTGTGATGGATTGTCACAATTAGTTTTTTTTAGTCGTCTCGCCTATTGTAACCCAATACAGCATCAGTACCAAATATGAGAGAATACAAGATAATATTGATGCTGTAAGTAGGTACTGGAATCTGAGATTATGCAAGTATTACCAATCTAGTAGAACACGCGGCTTACCAGCTTTTATTGTAATTGTATTCAATTTCAGGAAACGCCGCATACTGAATAAGATTCTTTGTTAGATTTAAAACAATGTGCAGTCTCGACTGCATTCCCGAGGGATATGCAAAGGCTTACTGAATGTTAATAATAGAGATACCTACGGCTGTTATATTCTTTCCGACTTTTTGCACTTGCAATGAATATTTTAGGGCCTGTGATAAAGCGCAGCTTGACACCCTTAGTTTGAAATAAAATATTTTTCACATGTAGAGCTTTAAAGGAACTACCTACCCATTACGCCTACCTACTTATGGAAGTTTAAAGTTCAACGTGTTTAACTACCTATACGAACGGGGCCTATCGGGATTATTTTATTGTTTTTTTACCCTAAATCTGACGATTCGTCTGTCCAAAGACATATGTAACTCCGTATAGACGGATAAAGTCTAAGCAAAAAACGTACCTCAAAGCCATAGAGATAACGGTGGCCTAGATGGCGTTACACTTTTGGGGAACGCTCGACTAGATGGCGCTAATATGTGACAATCCATAAGAAAAGGGCCCTTATGGCGGTTTCTAGTTACGGAGATATCGACGTTTTTGTAAAATCGTTCGAAATTATCGATTTTTGAATTTATGCAAAATAGTAAAATATACGAATAGACGTGCAATTGTAGCTTGGTTTCAGTAGTGTACGTTAAGTATTTCTATATTAAAATTCAGCTCAAAGTTTAGTAGAAAAGGGCCCTTATGCCAGAGCGCGTTCGAAAATATGAAAACTGTTGTTAAAAAATGTTGTAATTACTTACAACTTTTGTTTATAAGTTAGTTTATGTTATATAGGTACGATTCAATGAAGTACTTTGATACCTAATTTAAAAATTAGCCGATTTAGGTACCTAGTCGTCACTTTAAAATAAAAAAGTTTATTCTTACCGTAAACTGCTGCAACATTGCCTCGTGGCTTCAACTTAAGGAAACAAACACTTTATTTATAAATGCAATTATAGGCACAGTTGATGCCACGTGGCAATGTTGCAGCAGTTGACGGTACGTAGTTTATGAATGGTCCCTTATTGGTGACATTATCGGTGGTAAGATGTGTTTTCTTTCGATATACTAAGTGTCTTAAATAATTAAAAAACAAATATTAAGAATTACAAATCGATCTGCCCCTCTAGCACATCTTGCCTTGTCGCGCGCGAGTCCATACTTGAAGTCGCGCTTGATGTATGGACTCGCGCGCGACAAGGCAAGTTATGCTAAAGGGTCTGGTAGGTACTGTGTGAATTAATAATTATAATAAACGTTTTATGAGAATTACTGATTAATGATCAAGATTTTAAGTTTACTTCATATAACATTTTTTCTTTGGTATTCTGTTATAATACAAGATAAGTAACTAAAATAATAAAATACATTAGCAATGAGTAATTTTTATCTGTGATGGTCATAAGGGCCCTTTTCCCAAATGTATGGGAGTCAATAATTTGTGATTTTTATGTAACTTTAAAAATTTATAAATAAAAAAATAAGACATGCAGAATAATTCTGACACTTTAGTTATAAATGTGTAGACTGATTAAATATAATTTAGAAGTCTCTATACGAAAATTATTATTATTATAGGAGCAGATGTTAAATATTCTAATTGTGATATTCTGATTAAAATATACATATTTAATGAACCATGGGATTTTATTTCTATCCTTAAATGTAAGTTGAAACATATATAACTATGTACTATAGTTCAGATAGCAACATATTAGAAGAAAAGCCAAAAAAAATATGTTTTCCTAATTTTTTTCTTATAAGCGACTTGCCCTAATCAAAGCTCGATTTTTCATGATCTGGAAGTCGATGAAACACAATCACAACTGATTCTCAAAGAAATGTACCTTGAGATACACAATCAATCGTCATCTATGTAACTTCCAATGGGAACACCCTTAAAGTGAGTTTCAAACTTCTTTTCACGTTTTCTCAAAAGTGCAATACTTAGCATGTGTATGCTTGATGATTTTTTTAAAAAAAAGTACGTGGCCTAGGGCCATGATTTTTTTTGTATTAGATAGTTTATTTAATGCAGATTTAGGATCTGTGCCTAACTCAATACCTGCCATAAGGGCCTTTCTGTGATGGATTGTCACATATTAATATTTGACATTTTAACACATATCATGCTAACAATATGGGCCAAATTGTCAAAACAGGTTCAAAAGTGTTAAGCTTGTGTCGAGAGATGGCAGTCTATGCACTGTGATTACACATTTTACTTTGACAGTAACTCTCTATAATACTCGATGATCTCGATCCTCTTTGGTCTTTCCTAATCACAGCTCAGCTGAAAATATTTGTGCCAAACGCGAGGGATTAGTGTTTTATTTACAAGTTGATTTTAAGTATTCTATGTGTGTAACTAAGTTTTCATTACTACGAGGTATACAACACTTATTTTGTCTTATGCCCCGAATATCCATTATTGACCTCTCTGCTCAGATTAGCCAAACTCTGGAACTTTATTAACATTTTTAAAATTTCGAATTCTAACCAAATTACGAGCCCCAGATTTCTCAGCATTTTTTTACATAAAATGTCATATAAATATCTCCGATAAACACGACTTCTTCAACTATTCTTCTAATTATAAGAATCCTAACGTAATAGGAAATATAGGGAGTGGAAATGTCAACACTTGAATGTCAGGAGATACGGGCGGGTAGGTAATGGAAAGACCTTGCTATTTTCTACGAGAATAGACGTGCCGGATGGGACGAAACCTATCTAGTGCCTCTTACGTACTGTTATCTTTGAGACCGGCATTTGCTTTAGGGTTTTCTTCAAGAGAAACCTATGTACGTTTAGTTCCTACTATCATATGTACACAATACTATAAGTAAGGTAAATAGGTAGCAGTGGCGTGGCGTGAAAATTTTTTTGATAAAGCCGGAAGGGTTTTCGGGATCCGTTTTGTATGAACTTCTAAGGATACTGGAGAATTTTAGGGAACCCGTAGGAAATTGAGTTGTATCGACGCCCCGCCACTGATAGGTAGGTAACATGGGCAAAGCGGCAACACAATTTGCATTTCAAGCAGATTTCGTATTCCTTTCCGTATCCAAATAATGCACCCCACAAATTCCCAAAAAAAAACTTTAACGTATGTATCTAATTATTATGATCGATGACATTCAGCATTCATATATTAGTTTACCATTAGCAGAATAGATCTGTCCGGGGAAGCGATCACGGGCATGCATAATACGGGTCAATAGATAATGCCTGTTGCCGGCCGCCGGGTCCACTCCACAGCTACAATTGGTTACTTCCGCCCAGGGCCTGTAGCCAAGAGGCCCAAGAGTACAATCGTTGACGCGCCGTATAGTGTCACCGTCATCTCTCCCTATCGCTCTTCCGTTTTGGCGCGACATCAGAGCCAATTGCGAAATGCCATGCTATGGAGCGTCATTGTACTGTACAGTCAGCTGCAGAGAAAAGAAGACTCCCTTGCGTAAAAATGTATATGGCAGGGGGTCTCCTTTTCTCTGCAGCTGTCCGTACGTTTGGCTAGAGGCCCAGACCCCGTAGCCGAATGGCATTTCTGCGACGCGAAACGCCACCGAAACGCCGCAGAAATGTAATCTGGGGATCGATTTTTTAATTTCGAACGCACGAATTCGCTGTTCGAAAGTCTGTGGAAAACGACGTAATGCTATTTTTGAAAAAGGACGGCTAGTAATTTTAAAACTAGTGGTAATGACCACTCGTTTTCGATTCTGTTAGTAGAATTTAAATCGCTAGTAGTAGAGATATTATTGAACGAATTTCACGAAATCGAATGGCTGAGATTCAAAAATCGCTTTCCTGGCTCGGTTGCGCCTATACGCAAGAGCGATAGAGATAGATAGCTACGAAAGAGATATAATCGTGAGCGTTTGTGCATTCGGCTACGCACTCAACATAGTTCCTAAACAGCCACGGATTATCGTGGAGACGCGCTGTAAGAATACAAAGTTGCTTTTTATTGCTTATGAGCTATTTTGATCCGAGGTCTTGTCTTGTGAATCGCGGGATACGATTCTTGTTTGTTTGTCAGTGGTGTTAACACAGAACTTAATTTAGATAGAAGAAACAAATTCATATATTTGTATAGGGGCCGAGCGTGTCAAATTTTGTACTGAAGTTGATTCTTGCCTGTAATTTTAAATATGTCTCAGGCTCTTGATTGTTCACAATTTTTGTGTTGTTGCAATTGAATATCACGTAACGAGGCATTTTTAACACGCTTTTATTAGGTCGTCGTGTATGTAACTATGTATGTAATGGAATCTGCGGAGGCTAATTTAACCATCTTCCAGGAGTCGTAGCGTAATGAAAATTGGCAGCTATATGTAGTTCCGATGACAATACAATAATATGGTACTGTTGAGCTGATCTGATGATGGAGTCGGAAGATATGAACTGGAACTACATGATGGAACCTCGTATCATAGCCGTTTTTGGGTTTCTTAGAAAAGTCTTGTAATGAACTTTGACTACAATTAGGTTTCAAGGTCTGATGATGAAGCCGAAAGATATGAACTGGAACTACATGATGGAACATCGTATCATAGCTGTTTTTGGGTTTCTTAGAAAAGTCTTGTAATGAACTTTGACTACGATTAGGTTTCAAGGTCTGATGATGGAGCCGGACGATATGAACTGGAACTACATCATGGAACATCGTATCATAGCTGTTTTAGGGCTTCTTAGGAAGTCTTGTAATGAACTTTGACTACAATTAGGTTTCAAGGTCTGATGATGGAGCCGGAAGATATGAGCTGGAACTACATGATGGAACATCGTATCATAGCTGTTTTTGGGCTTCTTAGAAAAGTCTTGTAATGAACTTTGACTACGATTAGGTTTCAAGGTCTGATGATGGAGCCGGAAGATATGAACTGGAACTACATGATAGAACATCGTATCATAGCTGTTTTTGGGCTTCTTAGAAAAGTCTTGTAATGAACTTTGACTACGATTAGAATTCAAGGTCTGATGATGGAGCCGGAAGATATGAACTGGAACTACATGATGGAACATCGTATTATAGCTGTTTTTGGGCTTCTTAGAAAAGTCTTGTAATGAACTATGACTACGATTAGGTTTCAAGGCCTGATGATGGTGCCGGAAGATAAGAACAGAAAAAAAAGGGGGGGGCTCGAGGGGGAAGCATGAAAGAAAGATCAACGTAGTATTTAAAATAAGTTGGGTTAGCGTTTTCTTGTGACCTTTCAGAGCAAACAAAGGGGGGCTCGGGGGGCGAAGCCCCCCGCATAAAAGAAAGATCAACGTTGTGCTTAAAATAAGTTTGGTTAAGGTTTTCTTGTGATCCATAAGAGTAAAGAAAAGGGGGGCTAGGGGGGCGAAGCCCCCCATGAAAGAAAGATCAACGTAGTATTTAGAATAAGTTGGGTTAGCGTTTTCTTGTGACCTTTAAGAGCAAACAAAGGGGGCTCGGGGGCGAAGCCCCCGCATGAAAGAAAGATCAACGTAGTATTTAAGATAAGTTGGGTTAGCGTTTTCTTGTGACCTTTAAGAGTAAACAAAGGGGGGGGCTCGGGGGCGAAGCCCCCCGCATAAAAGAAAGATTAACGTAGTATTTAAAATAAGTTGGGTTAGCGTTTTCTTGTGAGCTTTCAGAGCAAACAAAGGGGGGCTCGGGGGGCGAAGCCCCCCGCATGAAAGAAAGATCAACGTTGTATTTAAAATAAGTTGGGTTAAGGTTTTCTTGTGATCCTTAAGAGTAAAGAAAAGGCCCCCGCATGAAAGAAAGATCAACGTAGTATTTAGAATAAGTTGGGTTAGCGTTTTCTTGTGACCTTTAAGAGCAAACAAAGGGAGGCTCGGGGGGCGAAGCCCCCCGCATGAAAGAAAGACCAACATAGTAGTTAAGATAAGTTGGGTTAGCGTTTTCTTGTGACCTTTAAGAGCAAACAAAGGGGGCTCGGGGGCGAAGCCCCCGCATGAAAGAAAGATCAACGTTGTATTTAGAATAAATTGGGTTAGCGTTTTCTTGTGACCTTTAAGAGCAAACAAAGGGGGGCTCGGGGGGCGAAGCCCCCGCATGAAAGAAAGATCAACGTAGTATTTAAGATAAGTTGGGTTAGCGTTTTCTTGTGACATTGAAGAGCAAACAAAGGGGGGCTCGGGGGGCGAAGCCCCCCGCATGAAAGAAAGATCAACGTTGTATTTAAAATAAGTTGGTTTAGGGTTTTCTTGTGATCCTTAAGAGCAAACAAGGGGGGCTCGGGGTGCGAAGCCCCCCACATGAAAGAAAGATCAACGTAGTATTTAAGATAAGTTGGGTTAGCGTTTTCTTGTGACATTTAAGAGCAAACAAAGGGGGGCTCGGTGGGCGAAGCCCCCCGCATGAAAGAAAGATCAACGTAGTATTTAAGATAAGTTGGGTTAGCGTTTTCTTGTGACATTTAAAAGCAAACAAAGGGGGGCTCGGGAGGCGAAGCCCCCCGCATGAATAAAAGATCAACGTTGTATTTAAAATAAGTTGGTTTAGGGTTTTCTTGTGATCCTTAAGAGTAAAGAAAAGGGGGGCTCGGGGGGCGAAGCCCCCCGCATGAAAGAAAGATCAACGTAGTATTTAAGATAAGTTGGGTTAGCGTTTTCTTGTGACCTTTAAGAGTAAACAAAGGGGGCTCGGGGGCGAAGCCCCCGCATAAAAGAAAGATTAACGTAGTATTTAAAATAAGTTGGGTTAGCGTTTTCTTGTGAGCTTTCAGAGCAAACAAAGGGGGCTCGGGGGCGAAGCCCCCGCATGAAAGAAAGATCAACGTTGTATTTAAAATAAGTTGGGTTAAGGTTTTCTTGTGATCCTTAAGAGTAAAGAAAAGGCCCCGCATGAAAGAAAGATCAACGTAGTATTTAGAATAAGTTGGGTTAGCGTTTTGTTGTGACCTTTAAGAGCAAACAAGGGGGGCTCGGGGGCGAAGCCCCCGCATGAAAGAAAGATCAACGTAGTATTTAGAATAAGTTGGGTTAGCGTTTTCTTGTGACCTTTAAGAGCAAACAAAGGGGGGCTCGGGGGGCGAAGCCCCCCGCATGAAAGAAAGATCAACGTAGTATTTAAGATAAGTTGGGTTAGCGTTTTCTTGTGACCTTTAAGAGCAAACAAAGAGGGGCTCGGGGGGCGAAGCCCCCCGCATGAAAGAAAGATCAACGTTGTATTTAGAATAAGTTGGGTTAGCGTTTTCTTGTGATCCTTAAGAGTAACGAAAAGGGGGGCTCGGGGGGCGAAGCCCCCGCATGAAAGAAAGATCAACGTAGTATTTAAAATAAGTTGGGTTAGCGTTTTCTTGTGACCTTTAAGAGCAAACAAAAGGGGCTCGGGGGCGAAGCCCCCGCATGAAAGAAAGATCAACGTAGTATTTAAGATAAGTTGGGTTAGCGTTTTCTTGTGACCTTTAAGAGCAAACAAAGGGGGCTCGGGGGCGAAGCCCCCGCATAAAAGAAAGATCAACGTTGTTTTTAAAATAAGTTGGGTTAGCGTTTTCTTGTGACCCTTAAAAGCAAACAAAGGGGGGCTCGGGGGGCGAAGCCCCCCGCATGAAAGAAAGATCAACGTTGTATTTTAAATAAGTTGGGTTAGCGTTTTCTTGTGACCTTTAAGAGCAAACAAAGGGGGGCTCGGGGGGCGAAGCCCCCCGCATGAAAGAAAGATCAACGTTGTATTTAAAATAAGTTGGTTTAGGGTTTTCTTGTGATCCTTAAGAGCAAACAAAGGGGGGCTCGGGGGGCGAAGCCCCCCGCATGAAAGAAAGATCAACGTAGTATTTAAGATAAGTTGGGTTAGTGTTTTCTTGTGACATTTAAGAGCAAACAAATGGGGGCTCGGGGGGCGAAGCCCCCCGCATGAAAGAAAGATCAACGTAGTATTTAAGATAAGTTGGGTTAGCGTTTTCTTGTGACATTTAAAAGCAAACAAAGGGGGGCTCGGGAGGCGAAGCCCCCCGCATGAAAGAAAGATCAACGTTGTATTTAAAATAAGTTGGTTTAGGGTTTTCTTGTGATCCTTAAGAGTAAAGAAAAGGGGGGCTCGGGGGGCGAAGCCCCCGCATGAAAGAAAGATCAACGTAGTATTTAAAATAAGTTGGGTTAGCGTTTTCTTGTGACCTTTAAGAGTAAACAAAGGGGGCTCGGGGGCTTCGCCCCCCGCATAAAAGAAAGATTAACGTAGTATTTAAAATAAGTTGGGTTAGCGTTTTCTTGTGACCTTTCAGAGCAAACAAAGGGGGCTCGGGGGCGAAGCCCCCGCATAAAAGAAAGATCAACGTTGTATTTAAAATAAGTTGGGTTAAGGTTTTCTTGTGATCCTTAAGAGTAAAGAAAAGGCCCCCGCATGAAAGAAAGATCAACGTAGTATTTAGAATAAGTTGGGTTAGCGTTTTCTTGTGACCTTTAAGAGCAAACAAAGGGGGGGCTCGGGGGGCGAAGCCCCCCGCATGAAAGAAAGATCAACGTAGTATTTAAGATAAGTTGGGTTAGCGTTTTCTTGTGACCTTTAAGAGCAAACAAAGAGGGGCTCGGGGGGCGAAGCCCCCCGCATGAAAGAAAGATCAACGTTGTATTTAGAATAAGTTGGGTTAGCGTTTTCTTGTGACCTTTAAGAGCAAACAAAGGGGGCTCGGGGACGAAGCCCCCGCATGAAAGAAAGATCAACGTAGTATTTAAGATAAGTTGGGTTAGCGTTTTCTTGTGACATTTAAGAGCAAACAAAGGGGGCTCGGGGCGAAGCCCCCGCATGAAAGAAAGATCAACGTAGTATTTAAAATAAGTTGGGTTAGGGTTTTCTTGTGATCCTTAAGAGTAACGAAAAGGGGGGCTCGGGGGCGAAGCCCCCGCATGAAAGAAAGATCAACGTAGTATTTAAAATAAGTTGGGTTAGCGTTTTCTTGTGACCTTTAAGAGCAAACAAAGGGGGCTCGGGGGCGAAGCCCCCGCATGAAAGAAAGATCAACGTAGTATTTAAGATAAGTTGGGTTAGCGTTTTCTTGTGACCTTTAAGAGCAAACAAAGGGGGGCTCGGGGGGCGAAGCCCCCCGCATAAAAGAAAGATCAACGTTGTATTTTAAATAAGTTGGGTTAGCGTTTTCTTGTGACCTTTAAGAGCAAACAAAGGGGGCTCGGGGGCGAAGCCCCCGCATGAAAGAAAGATCAACGTAGTATTTAAAATAAGTTGGGTTAGGGTTTTCTTGTGATCCTTAAGAGTAACGAAAAGGGGGGCTCGGGGGGCGAAGCCCCCAGCATAAAAGAAAGATTAACGTAGTATATAAAATAAGTTGGGTTAGCGTTTTCTTGTGACCTTTAAGAGCAAACAAAGGGGGGCTCGGGGGGCGAAGCCCCCCGCATAAAAGAAAGATCAACGTTGTTTTTAAATTAAGTTGGGTTAGCGTTTTCTTGTGACCTTTAAGAGCAAACAAAGGGGGGCTCGGGGGGCGAAGCCCCCGCATGAAAGAAAGATCAACGTTGTATTTTAAATAAGTTGGTTTAGGGTTTTCTTGTGACCCTTAAGAGTAACGAAAAGGGGGGCTCGGGGGGCGAAGCGCCCCGCTTAAAAGAAAGATCAACGTAGTATTTAAAATAAGTTGGGTTAGGGTTTTCTTGTGACCTTTAAGAGCAAACAAAGGGGGGCTCGGGGGGCGAATCCCCCGCATGAAAGAAAGATCAACGTAGTATTTAAGATAAGTTGGGTTAGTGTTTTCTTGTGACCTTTAAGAGCAAACAAAGGGGGGCTCGGGGGCGAAGCCCCCCGCATAAAAGAAAGATAAACGTCGTATTTAAAATAAGTTCGGTTAGGGTTTTCTTGTGACCTTTAAGAGCAAACAAAGGGGGGCTCGGGGGGCGAATCCCCCGCATGAAAGAAAGATCAACGTAGTATTTAAGATAAGTTGGGTTAGTGTTTTCTTGTGACCTTTAAGAGCAAACAAAGGGGGCTCGGGGCGAAGCCCCCGCATAAAAGAAAGATAAACGTCGTATTTAAAATAAGTTCGGTTAGGGTTTTCTTGTGACCTTTAAGAGCAAACAAAGGGGGGCTCGGGGGGCGAATCCCCCGCATGAAAGAAAGATCAACGTAGTATTTAAAATAAGTTGGGTTAGGGTTTTCTTGTGACCTTTAAGAGCAAACAAAGGGGGGCTCGGGGGGCGAATCCCCCGCATGAAAGAAAGATCAACGTAGTATTTAAGATAAGTTGGGTTAGTGTTTTCTTGTGACCTTTAAGAGCAAACAAAGGGGGGCTCGGGGGCGAAGCCCCCCGCATAAAAGAAAGATAAACGTCGTATTTAAAATAAGTTCGGTTAGGGTTTTCTTGTTACCCTTAAGAGTAACGAAAAGGGGGGCTCGGGGGGCGAAGCCCCCCTCATAAAAGAAAGATTAACGTAGTATTTAAAATAAGTTGGGTTAGCGTTTTCTTGTGACCTTTCAGAGCAAACAAAGGGGGGCTCGGGGGGCAAAGCCCCACGCATAAAAGAAAGATCAACGTTGTATTTAAAATAAGTTGGGTAATGGTTTTCCTGTGACCCTTAAGTGCAAATAAAGGGGGGCTCGGCAAAAAAAAATACTTAAATTTTGTTTGAATTAGTTGAAATGTGACAATATTTTCTAATCGAGTCAAACAAAATCACACTAGCTGAGAGCTTCAAAACAATGTATGGCGAAAGTATGTCTCTCTAATGTCTTCAAAAAGTCTGCGATGGCACATGTCTATATTGTCTATCTTTTACGGATAACTTACTAGGTATAAACATTTTTATGATAATACCGTAATAAGAAGGTAGCCGCTAGTTATTATTAAGTAGCAATTAGCAATAAGTACACGTTAAGCCACAAATGGCATGTAAAATCCGCCTACTTGAAATAATTTTATGTATAAATGTTAAAAGGTATTTATTTGAATATTAATGACTAAAAAGTATAAAATAAATTAATAGTTTAAAAAACACTATAAAACACGCTTTTATAAATGCACGTAAAAGCTAAAAATAAATTATGGATCGTTCAAGTTGTCTCTATTTGTGAGCTGAAGTTTAAAAACTATGTGCTTTTAATTATAATATTTGATTGTAAAAGCGTGGGGCGCTGGAACAGGAAAGACTTTCTTGTAAACAAATACTAATTCGAACTTCCTGGCGAATGAAGTTGCATAAGAACATAACGTTTACATATGCCGCCTAAGGGTTACCAAAGAGAACCAAAGATATCTCGTCCACGAACAAGAACTCTGCATCCTGTCGCTGTAGACACTTTCCCCTTTTGTACTTTGATTACCGGAAAAAAGCGGCGTTCTAAGTGTCGGTGACTGTCGACTCTCCTCGCTACTAGCGCATATTTTGTCTGAGTTCGACAAACTGGTACCTACTTTGAACACTGACTTTTAATTGATTTGACTGTTTAATGTAGAACCTACTAGTCATGCTGCAACTCCAGTTAGCGCGTCAATCTGTGTAACCTCCTTCCCGTAACATAGCATAATTTGATTTAACAGCAAGTTATACTTATATATTCTGTGGTTATACAAAAAGTCTTTCCTGTTCCAGCGCCCCACGCTTTTACAATCAAATATTATAATTAAAAGCACATAGTTTTTAAACTTCAGCTCACAAATAGAGACAACTTGAACGATCCATAATTTATTTTTAGCTTTTACGTGCATTTATAAAAGCGTGTTTTATAGTGTTTTTTAAACTATTAATTTATTTATGTTTTGGTTGACTTCAACTTACAAAAATTGACGCCCGAAAGCTGCAAGCTGCGAGTAAAGACGGACAACTCAGTGGATTTCACTGAGTTCATTTGACACGCTAAGTAGATACGTTTGCTTGATCTATGGTATATATGACATCTGTGGGTGTTAATTTGTTTGCATATGACATTATAGTATGACTACTCGTAATGTTCGTAGCGTGAAACCACACGTACTTAAAGTATTGGTTTATTACAATTATTACAAAGACAATGTTGTAGTAACAAGTGTATTTACAACTACTCGTATGTACTTATTTAATAACGGTAATAGCTTGGTCAACGAACGATCCTAGATGGAATGGCCGAAAGCAGAAAGTTTCACTACGGGATGTTGTTAGGGGTAGTCAGGAGACATACATACTAAAAGTCCTCGGACTTTGGACGTGAGCTCGAAGAGGGGGGGATGAAAAAAGGTCCCATTTTTTGGTTTTTTGCTCATATTTCAAAAACTTTGCGTCATACGAAATTTTGGTTTACTACACTTTGAAAGCTTATAAAATTCTCTATAACTTTTATCTAGAAACTTTTTTTCTATTCTCAACCATTATCTAGGTATGAGCACCTAAAAACTGTAAATTTTTTAAAAATCGTTTCCCCCCCACTTTTTGCTTGATACATTGCTCCATATCTTGCAAAATATTTATCTTAGACAAAAGTTTTCTTAAAAAATCTTGTAGATCATTCAAATACCTTTCATAATATGTGTACATATGCTTCTGGGTCATGTACCGTTGAATAATTATACGACTTTAAAACGAAATGAAACAACAAATGTATGTGATAAACGTGTAAAATAATTATGTATTTCATGAACATGATTGTATTACGATGCTGTATAAATGCATTCACACAACAGGTAACAATACAATTAGCTGTACATAAAGGCCTTCTCACACCCACATCTACCACTACTACAATCTGTAGTGCACCGGCAAAATATTAACTTCAGTATTTCTTCCGGAGCAGCTGGTACTTTGGTTTGCACAGGATAGACGTGTGCGCCGATCACAAAACGATCGGCGGCGGCGTTTACCAAAAAATCGGCGGCGGCGGCGTATTTTCGGCGTGAAATCGGCGTGACCTTGACTTTTTGTTTCTTATATAAAAATCGTTTATTTGATATTATTCTTGAAATTTTTATCAATACAGGTGTACTACGTATATTTTTATATAAATTATGAGTTAAAAAAACACATGTAAATGATCACGAGATGAACACGGGATAGGAAAAATAACTTATTAAATTCCTTATTTGACCAATTTAGGCTTCCATTAAAGGATTCCTTCTCTAAATGACCATGAATCTACAAGCGACTCTTTCTTTCATCATCATCATTTCAGCCATTAATCTCTCACTGCTGACTTGCTGAGCATAAGTCTCCCTTCGTGTACGCCACTTATCCCGGTCCTGGGCTTATTTCATCCAGAAGTGCCCCGCAGTTTTTCGAATGTCCACCTGCCATCCTCTACCTGGCAACATGCCCCGTCCAATTCCATTTTAGTTTGGAAATGACGTCACCCACGTCCCGTACCTTGGTGCGTTGTCGGATCTCGATCTTGAAGCTCAATGCCGAGCATGGTGCGCTCCATCGCTTTCTGTGCTACCCGTATCTTATGCACAGCTTTTTTAATGAGCGTCCATGCCTCGGCACCGTATGTCATGGTGGGCAGGACAAACTGGTTGAAGAGACGAGTCTTCAGGCATTGTGGAACATTATTCGACTTAAGTTAAGGATATCCGCTAGTTTGTTGAATGCGGCCCAGCCTAGCTGGATTCTCCTGGATATCTCTTTGTCTTGTTGTTCATATGTTCAAGATAAACGTATTGTTTAACCATCTCCAGATTTTCGGCTCCAACCGTTATGGTAGGATTCGAATCTCCAGTGATGTTCGACATAACCTTGGTCTTGGACATATTCATCTTGAGACCTACCTTTAAAGAAGCAAGGAATATACTTTGGAGATCATCCAGGGACTCGGCAAACAAAACAATATCGTCGGCGAATCTTAAGTGCGACAAGAAGACACCATGGATGTTGATACCGGTTCTGTCCCATTCAAGCGTTTTTATGACGTCTTCCAGTAATGCCGTAAAAAGCTTGGGTGAAATAGTGTCTCCTTGTCGCACGCCCCTTTTGATGGAAATCGGTTCGCTTATTTTATGGAGACGAACTTGCATGGTTGCCGAGCCGTATAGCTCCCCAAGCAGATCAACATAGCGCGCATCTACAGAACAGCGATGAAGAGCGTCAAACACGGCCCAATGCTCGACACTGTCGAAGGCCTTCTCATAATCGACGAAAGCCATGCACAAGGGCCGATTGTATTCGTGACATTTCTCAGCAAGAGCGGGCATCAAACCGTGATGAGGGGAGGGAGGAAGAAGAGGCGTTTGCCTAACAGTGGGACAAATATTAGGCTATTTAAAAACACGATACGACCAAATGAGTTTGCCATTTGTTACTGATTGAAACCACAGAGAATGGAATGAAAAGCTTCTTTTCCTGCAGAACCAGATCAGCAACGAAATTAGGATCATGCAAAATGAAGCAAACCTGGGTTACCTGGGGGCGTAAGCTGAAAAAAACAGACGCCTCCTATTCAATCAGCTGATTTACAGTCTTACACACAGCGGCTATAAGCAATTAGCCACCGCGGTGGTGGGCAATAGGTATTTTAGAACGGGTAATATTTCAAGGAACCATTAAACCTTGAATATATTACACACCCAGATAAAAATACAGCAGAAGATCCACATATAATATTCTCGTAGATACCTTCTTTACTCTGCTGAAACGTGGACTGTTTATCGCCAGCATATTCGCATGTTGGAACGATTCCATCTCAGATGCCTACGCAAGATACTGAAGATCCGATGGTCTGATCGTGTCCGGAATACCGAAGTTCTGCGTAGAGCAAATGTGGGTTGAATTGAGGTATACCTCATGCGCCGTCAGCTTCGGTGGGGCGGTCACGTTTCGCGAATGAACAACCAGCGTGTGGCTAAGCGCATCTTTTACTCTGAGCTTGAGGAAGGAAAGCGGAAACAGGGCGGCCAATTCCTCAGGTACAAGGATGTGCTTAAACGGCACATGAAAAAGTGTCGTATAGAGCCCTCGCGATGGGAACAGCAGGCAGCCGTACGCACTGAATGGCGGAGTAAAATAAATACTACGGTAATGGACTTCGAACATCAATGGCGCTCAGAGCTAGATTCCAAGCGCGACGAAACAAAAGCCCGACCACCTGCGGCAATACAATATAACTATATTAATGGTGTGCTCACGTGTCCGCAGTGTCCACGAACATTTGCCAACAAGATCGGCTATGTCAGCCATTGGCGAGCACACCTGAGACAGCAACGGACTTGAAAGCAGTCGCCGTGGCCGTATCGGCCGTGGAGTCATTAGCATAACTGGGCACCGTTAATCAAATAGTTAACTTCGATAATCGCTAATCCGTTACTATAAAAGTTAACTTCGTTAATCGTTAAAGCGATACATTTCAACAAATTTAACGGAAGTTAAAGTTAATCGATAATCCGTTAATCGCGATAAAAAAATAATTTTACTATAGCGAGTTGCATCAGTTATCAACTATTTAGTATTTGCGTAAGTTTACATGTTATTGTACTTATTGTAAAAGCCCGAAGTTCGCCAAAATCTCTTAAAATCCCAGCTGACAATTGGTAACAGCGAAATGTTAATAAATATTGTCCACTTTGGACTTATACCGACGTTGGTGTAAATCCTAGGTTTTACTTTGGTGACCTGTAGATATTGGGTCATTCATGCGGTCGTGGTCATGGTGCGTCGGTTCCTCGGATTGAGACACCTCTAATCGAAGTTGTGATCCACGGTAACTTGGTAGATAGCCGCCGAACTCTGGCTTTGTCGTGTCGGTTGCTCGATTTGTGTGTAGGGTGTGAAAAACCGGTTAACCGGTTAACCGAAAAACCGGTTAACCGGTTAACCGAAAAACCGGTTAACCGAGACTTTTTGGCCTCTGTCAAAAACCGGTTTTTATAGTCTCTAACCGGTTAATAACCGAAACTGTATTTATTTCTCAAAATTTGGAAAATTAGGCATTAAAAGGTTCAAAAATACGTAATTATTTAATGTTTTGTAATAATAAAGATTTATTTGTTACTTTTCATTGACAACATTATTATCTGTAATGATTTTATTTTAAAAATTAGTCCCGAGTCTACTCAATTATACATTTTATACAATACAGTAGAGTCCAGTTAATATATTACGACTCCGCATAGACCTAACGTCCAACCTCTTACAACGACATAAGCACAGGTATTTATTTGATTTCGTTTGTGATAGTTTTTTTTTATGGGATAGGAGGCAAACGAGCAGACAGGTCACCTGATGGTAAGCGATCACCGCCGCCCATGGACACCCGAAATACCAGAGGTGTTGGAGGTGAGTTGCCGGCCTTTAAGATGGGTGTACGCTCTTTTATTGAAGATTTGAATTTCGTATCGGTCCGGAAATACCGCAGGCGATAATTCATTCCACAGTTTAGCTGTGCGGGGCAGGAAGTTTCTGGAGAAACGCACAGTTGAGGACTGCCAGCCATCTAAATGATGGCGATGGAAATGTTGTCGCCTAGGGCGATGGCGGAAAGAAGCGGTAGGGAATTAATCAGAACAATTCCTCGGAGCACTTCCCGTTATACATGCGATAGAAAATGCAGAGCGAGGCCACATCTCTACGCAGCGCCAAGGGGTCAAGCCGATCGGAGATATGCTGGCAGTTGACAATTCGAGTCGCTCGTCGTTGGATGCGGTCCAGAGGGAGAAGCTGGTACTGAGGTGCCCCTGCCCATAGATGAGAACAGTACTCCATGTGTGGGCGAACCTGCGCCTTATAGAGCTGAAGGCGGTGGGCTGGAGTGAAATACTGTCTCGATCTATTGAGCACACCCAGCTTTTTTGAGGCCAGTTTGGCCTTACCTTCTAAATGACCGCGAAACTGGACTGCACTCGAAATGTCAACGCCAAGAATTCCTATACTGGCTGTGGCAGTGAGGGGAGTGCTCTCAAAAAAGGGTGATGCGAAAAACTCTAACTTTTTTGCGGTAAACGCGCAAACCTGTGTCTTGGTGGGGTTAAATCGGACTAAGTTAAGTCGACCCCATTCAGAGACTTCTTTCAAGGAGGTCTCAATTTCAGACACAAGTTTGTTCCGGCTCTCGATGACGTTTTCCCGAGAGATATTGGTGCGGCCGGTGTAAGTAGCATCAACCATACTATCATCCGCATAACAATGAATGCCGCTGGTTTGCAGCATGTCATTGATATGCAAGAGGAATAGCGTAGGTGATAGCACACAGCCTTGGGGAACACCAGCATTCACAGGCATGGAGTCAGAGCATTTACCGTCAAGACCTTTATGCTTCTGTCTGTCAGGAAGCTACCCACCCAAACACATAATCTCTCGGGAAGCCCGTAGGATGGTAACTTCGAAAGAAGTGCTCTGTGCCAAACGCGATCAAACGCTTTCGCGATGTCCAAATTAACGGCCAATGCCTTCATCTCGATTGCCTGTGCCCAACGATGTGTCAGGTTAACTAGAAGATCACCAGAGCGGCCTCTACGGAAACCGTATTGTTGGTCACTAAGCAGCTGGTGGTCCTCTAGGTACCGTAGGGGCTGGCAGTTGATGATGGATAGTATGAAAGTACATCCGTTTATTACGACTCCCTGTCTTGCCTACAACAAGTAGCAAGATTACATTGTGGCCACGTAACTTTTTGGAGTATTGCTTTTAAAATTTTAACAATTTGTTTGCCTCGGGTCTAATCTTATAAGCTAAATAGAACCCAATTTGTATTTTTCGATTGCGTATAAACTAGCTTTACTTACAAATGATGAGCAAGTACGCATACTAAAAAGGACTTTTCTAACTAAACAAGTCACAATAAAATAAGGTATTAATACTATGATGATAATAATACCCTGTAAATAAACCTATTGATTGAAATGTTTTAGTAATAGAGATGTAGATATTACTTTTAATTAAAAGAAATGAAATTCGTTTTGTACGACATCTGGTTAGTACGACGTAATATCAGCGGTCCCTTGAACGTCGTTGTCTACCGACGGACCGGACGACCGGAGTCTACCGTATATTTCAAACTATATTTTTTAAAAGAAAGGTAAAATGGAGATCTTGGTTTTCTTACATCAATGGCTTGTATTACTAGGGGCTCTGGGAGCTGTAGACCTTCGCTACATGCCTAGAAAACGCAAAACTGACGAATCACATTCAAACCACACAAGCCTTTTTTAGCAATTTCCGCATTTACCAAATTTCCAAAAACTGGATAAAAATGATCTTCATCGTGCAAGTAATACCTGCTACGATATCATCAACATCAGAATTCTTAAAGGTGATGATAATTATTGCGTAGTACGGCCATTACTAAAAATCCTCAAAACCGGTTAATAACCGGTTAACCGGTTTTGAAGGAAAAGTCTCGGTTATTAACCGGTTTTTTAAGTTAACCGGTTTTTGCATACCCTAGTAGCGAGGCCCGCCGAACTTTGGCTTGATGCGTCGGTTGCACGATTTGTGTGTCATGCCTGATGATTTGCATTCTATTTTCCAGTTAGTGATGGGTGCAGTAGGACTAATAAACTTTAGCAGGTCTCGAACAAGTGATCCAAAGGCACCAACTGGTCTGTAGACTGTACAGGAAAATCCTAGGTTTCGCCGTACTCTGGGATTTACAGTAGCGGGCAGAGCAAGTTTTACTCGACGCGTCCGGAACTGGATTAACGATTAACGGACTCGAAGAAATTTAACGGAAGTTAACGAATCCGTTAACATTTTTTAAAGTTAACTTAAAAGTTAATCCGTTAACCAAAATGTTAACTTCGTTAATTAACGATTAACGGATTAACGAGTTAATGCCCAGCTATGGTCATTAGATACTGGATACTGTAAACAATTGTATCAAGTCGTATGCCGGGTCAAAGTCATCACAAATCTCCCCACATATCCGGTTTCGCATGGCATTATAACTTCATATTCCGGCGGTTCCTCATTTTTCTTAATGCTCAATATAGGATATTTTAATAAAAGTAAAGTATATATATTGTAAATTGTAACAAATCTTGCATAAAAGGTCCAAAAACGTAATCGAATACGAATAGTTTGAGCAGTTTATTAACCACCAAGGTCACGCCGATTTCACGCCGATTTATAATCGGCGGCGGCGGCGTGGTCAAAATCGCCGGCGGCGGCGGCGCGCCGGCGCGGCGCACACGTCTAGCACAGGAATCAGTAAGTTGCTTTCGTTCCGTGCCTATCCCCATTCATCATCCTCCTTGCGTTATCCCGGCATTTGCCACGGCTCATGGGAGCCTGGGGTTCACTTTGACAACTAATCCCAAGATTTGGCGTAGGCACTAGTTTTACGAAAGCGACTGCCATCTGACTATCCAACCCGAAGGGTAACTAGAACTCATTGGAATTAGTCCGGTTTCCTCACGATGTTTTCCTTCACCGAAAAGCGACTGGCAAATATCAAATGACATTTCGCACATAAGTTCAGAAAAAAGTCATTGGTACGAGCCGGGTTCGAACCCGCCTCCGGATCGAAAGTCAACGACACCCCCAGGATAGAGGAAGACACTGATGATAACGGCGGGGAGGATATTGTCTAAGATACAGTTGTCACATCTGATCCAGATGACATGGAAGAAACAGTTTCAATTTGTTTGATTTATTTGGGACAACAAACACAGTAACACACAAGGTTATAATAGAGAATTACAGTGTTGACATTAGTAAAGTGTGAGACCGACAGCATTTCGAACAAACAAAGAAGACCGATTAGTATCATCCCGCCCAAAGAGGCAGCGAGTAAATTAAAACACGTGTAAGTTATATCCATACCTCCTAAGGATACTGAGGCAAGTGTAAACTCATGATTTTACAGAGGAGAGCCGTTCAAAGGTACAAAGTAACATAACTAACATATTTGTTCACGTAATAACATAAAAATTCGGATTTGTTGTAACGAAATCAATGAGGTTATTTCTGCATTCATGAGAATTTTAAATTTATAACATTTTATGATCTAAGAGTACTTGATTTCTAAATCTAAGAGTACGAGTATTTTAGCGCACTTGGTCCAGTATTCGTCAAGTAAAAACCTTTTTTTTACGTTAAAATTTGATTTAAAGTAGAATAGTAGTAGAAAACTTTTAAGAGTTAGGACATAATTGTAACTTAAGCTGTTATTTGCAGTTTTTACCTCTGAAACTAAGTTAGTTAGTTGTATTAGTATTCCACACTTTTTTTACCTCCCTCGCTAATATACCAATGACTTTTTTCTGAACTTATGTGCGAAATGTCATTTGATATTTACCAGTCGCTTTTCGGTGAAGGAAAACATCGTGAGGAAACCGGACTAATTCCAATAAGTCCTAGTTACCCTTCGGGTTGGAAAGTAAGAAGGCAGTCGCTTTCGTAAAACTAGTGCCTACGCCAAATCTTGGGATTAGTTGTCAAAGTGGACCCCAGGCTCCCATGAGCCGTGGCAAATGCCGGGATAACGCAAGGAGGATGATGAATGGGGATGGCACGGAACGAAAGCAACTTACTGATTCCTGTGCAAACCAAAGTACCAGCTGCTCCGGAAGAAATACTGAAGTCAATATTTTGCCGGTGCACCACAGATTGTAGTAGTGGTAGATGTGGGTGTGAGAAGGCCTTTATATACAGCTAATTGTATTGTTACCTGTTGTGTGAATGCATTTATACAGCATCGTAATACAATCATGTTCATGAAATACATAATTATTTTACACGTTTATCACATACTTACATTTGTTGTTTCATTTCGTTTTAAAGTCGTATAATTATTCAACGGTACATGACCCAGAAGCATATGTACACATATTATGAAAGGTATTTGAATGATCTACAAGATTTTTTAAGAAAACTTTTGTCTAAGATAAATATTTTGCAAGATATGGAGCAATGTATAAACAAAAAGTGGGGGGGAAACGATTTTTAAAAAAATTACAGTTTTTAGGTGCTCATACATAGATAATGGTTGAGAATAGAAAAAAAGTTTCTAGATAAAAGTTATAGAGAATTTTATAAGCTTTCAAGGTGTGGTAAACCAAAATTTCGTATGACGCATAGTTTTTGAAATATGAGCAAAAAACCAAAAAATAGGACCTTTTTTCATCCCCCCCTCTTCGAGCTCACGTCCAAAGTCCGAGGACTTTTAGTATGTATGTCTCCTGACTACCCCTAACAACATCCCGTAGTGAAACTTTCTGCTTTCGGCCATTCCACCTAGACCCCCTTTTGAGCATTCATTGACTGATCTGTAAGCTCAAGAAGGCTTGTGTTGTGGGTACTCAAACAACGATATATATAATATATAAATACTTATATACATAGAAAACATCCATGACTCAGGAACAAATATCTGTGCTCATCACACAAATAAATGCCCTTACCGGGATTCGAACCCGGGACCGCGGCACAGCAGGCAGGGTCACTACCGACTGCGCCAGACCGGTCGTCAAAATCGTCATTTAAAAAGATTAAAGCAAATTTAACATCATTATCGTATGATTAGGTCCATTTTTTCCATGTTTTACAATGTTTGCATTATTAAATAGAGTGTCCATCGGTTATATATGGTAGGCGTGTTCAGTTACATGTAGAACTCAACATCTTAGTGTAATAATGGAAAAAATGGATTATTTCCAATGCCCCCCCTCCCCACCCCCTGTACCTTACAGGTTGTTTGTTATCAGCTCATACCTAATTTAAAAGCTTAAAACACAACTTTCAATAAACAGCCTATATTTTCATCTTATCGTTCCTTCCGATGACCCAACTGATTATTAAACACATAGGTCATTGACATTGGGCGAACACCACATGCGGATGATTTCTTCACAAACATCGTGACTGTTAACCTTGTCCAGATAATGGAGTTTCCTTGATCTGGGTTAATTTTAGGTTTTCATGCGAGCACGATAATGTACCTAAGCTTTCTGCAGAAGAATAGGTATTATGGAATTTAAGACGAATGTTAGAAAGAAAAACTAACATTGGATTTTCCCCCTTATATGTATTGGAAAAAACGAAAACAAGGATAGATAAAATAAATGTGATATACACGGTGTAACATGAGGAAACAGAATAATTTAAAATCTCAACTCAAAAAACTGCTATTAAATAAGCATAAGACTTTAAACACATAAATGCAAATCAGAGCCCCAAAAGAAAAACATTAATTAATTAGTTAATATTATATAAGTACATAACTTACAAAATTTTTGAGATTACTTTAACAAAACTCCTAAAATTATGTCATGTAAAATTGTGTCCAGAAATTGACCCTATTTTGATTGCTATAGGTACTAAAACCATTAAAATGCTTAGGCTCAATAGCAGGTATGCACGTTATCTTGCAGGATAATACCTAATTTAACAGGTCGACCGTTGCGTATGTATCTACCGGCATAATTACTTTTGTGGCGTCGAAATAGGGTTCATTATTGGAAACAGATGTACTGTCTGTAGGTAGTGTATATCTAATAGGTGGATTGTTATTTAGATATTAGAATATTAGATAAGATGGAGCGCATCGCCAACAAACTGTTTTACAGTTTGGCGAAACTTTAATGATATGCTTGTGTACATTGTCTTTTTTGTTAAATAAATTAAAAAAAAAAAAAAAAAAAAAAAATATTAGAAAAATGTCATATAAACTTTTCTGGATATCGCCTACTTTCAGAGTTATAAGCATTTAATAAAATAACAATTACTTACTAGGTATTTCTCAGAACAAAACGCTGTTTTGATGGCGATGATGCCGTTATCGAACATAATCTAACTATCCTCGTTTGTAAAGATATCAAAAAGTAACTATAGGTACCTAGTGACAGTAGTGCCACGTTGCAAATGAGTATTTTTAGGAAAAAAAATTTTTTAAGTGCTTGTCTTACGAATAACATTTACTTTTTATGGGAAAATACATCCAAAAAAAACCATAAAAACAAAAAAAATACACAAATAAATATTTTTCGCGAAATTTTCTTGACGTCATATAAAATTTTACCTTTATTTTGCCCTCAGAAATGCGTTGTTTACATTCTTTCGGTTTCCTTATGTTACACCCGTGTATTTGACACATTATCAGGCATCGCAAATACCTAATTATGTACCCGTATACCTCAATCGTACTCGTACAAAATCAATTAATAAAATTAGTTATTAAACAAATACAATGAATAATGATTAACAATCAACTCGAGGTAGGTACCTACGAGTATGTACTTACTGTATTATATCAATAAAATTTATTAGTGTCATTAATGCAACTACCGTTGCTCTACTTGAGTATGACAGTCGCGTATCGGTCGCTGGACATTATTTAGAACAAAACATATACATATGTATGAACGTTAGTACCTATAGGTCAACAATAACTTGCGGAAAGAAATTGATAGTGGTACCGAAGATGAGAGTTAAAGGATACGTAAACTTTAAATATAATAAATCAAAAGTAGTATACTATAGGCATAGACAGGCAAATATTTTATGCATGTTCTAAACGTTTTGTATATGACCTAGAGAGAAAAGATAAAAGAACCCCTAAGGTCTGATAAAAATGCGACCCATTGCTATATAGCAATGTCGCATAGCAAATAATCCAACTACTGGATTAGTTTGAGCTCTGACGGAATCTACATTCTACATGCAAGATGCACCGATTACGCAGGGCACATTATTCATACACACTTACCCCATTCCTGACGAGCTTACCTAGTTACCGTAATGGATGTGGTAACAATGGGGTCGCAAGGTGGCGAGTTAGCGGCGCTATGGTGGCGTAGTACAACTGCCACGAACAGTACGCAAACGGATACTCTAGTTCCAATAAAAAAGTCTATGAAATGTTTTTACTAGTTACCGTAATGAATACTAAAATAATATTCATTACGGTAATAATGATCGCAAAGTTTCGAGGAAGCAAGCGCTACGGCGTAGCGTAATGCAATTTTCAGACACGGTGCGTAAACGGCTACTCTAGTTTAATGAATGCCCAGTTGCCCACAAATCTCAACCCTATAACCTTATAGTACTGAAAGTGCTTACCTATTTTACTTACTGAATAGTGAATGCAGTAAAAATAATCGTAATGTGCAAAAGGAGTTTTTTGCAACTGACACAAAAATTACTAAATGGATTCTAGCTCCAATCTCCAATGAATGCCCACAATCGTCAATTATTTCAAAAAGTACACAAAAGGACTTATGTTGGAGAGTAATTCCATGTTGGAGCATGATTTCTAGTTTATAATATGAGGACGTAGGTAGAACATGTGTACTGTGACCGGTCTGGCATCAATTTAAACTTTAATTAGCCCGTCTTTGTTTGCATTGCCTACTCAACGGGAATGGCGACCGGAACAGTTAATTTCCAAATGGAACTTGGTCCAGTGTACACAGCTGATTAAGCTGCCTGAATTATTAACTGACGTTTAATTGGTGGGCGATTGGGTTTTGTTCTCTTTGCCGTTGAAAGGTTTGGTGATTAAGGGTTTTACATTAATTATTGCCCTTTTACACGTGTAACGGTAGGTAATTAACTTTTTTTACCTTTATTCTTCTACAAGCATTACTATATGTATTATTAATTACTTACTTCCCGCAATTTAATTATTTACGCCCCGCAAACATCACCTATTTATTTACTATGACTCATAAAAACAACCCTATGTTTCCCCAGGCTTCAAACTATGTATGTATATGTGACAAATATTATGACTATTATGAGTAGGAAATAATATAATCTAGAGAAGAAATTAAAAATACCTATGTGAAATCGAACTTTTTTTATTAGGGTTCCGTAGTCAACTAGGAACCCTTATAGTTTCGCCATGTCTGTCTGTCCGTCCGTCCGTCCGCGGATAATCTCAGTAACCGTTAGTACTAGAAAGCTGAAATTTGGTACCAATATGTATATTATTCACGCCAACAAAGTGCAAAAATAAAAAATGGAAAAAAATGTTTTATTAGGGTACCTCCCCTACATGTAAAGTGGGGGCTGATATTTTTTTTATTCCAACCCCAATGTGTGATATATTGTTGGATAGGCATTTAAAAATGAATAAGGGTTTACTAATATCGTTTTTAGGGTTCCGTAGTCAACTAGGAACCCTTATAGTTTCGCCATGTCTGTCTGTCCGTCCGTCCGCGGATAATCTCAGTAACCGTTAGCACTAGAAAGCTGAAATTTGGTACCAATATGTATATCAATCACGCCGACAAAGTGCAAAAATAAAAAATGGAAAAAAATGTTTTATTAGGGTACCCCTCCTACATGTAATGTGGGGGCTGATATTTTTTTTCATTTCAACCCCAACGTGTGATATGTTGTTGGATAGGTATTTAAAAATGAATAAGGGTTTCCTAAGATCGTTTTTTGATAATATTAATATTTTCGGAAATAATCGCTCCTAAAGGAAAAAAAAGTGCGTCCCCCCCTCTAACTTTTGAACCATATGTTTAAAAAATATGAAAAAAATCACAAAAGTAGAACTTTATAAATACTTTCTAGGAAAATTGTTTTGAACTTGATAGGTTCAGTAGTTTTTGAGAAAAATACTGAAAACTACGGAACCCTACACTGAGCGTGGCCTGACACGCTCTTGGCCAGTTTTTTTTTAATAATATTAATATTTTCGGAAATAATCGCTCCTAAAGGAAAAAAAAGTGCGTCCCCCCCCCTCTAACTTTTGAACCATATGTTTAAAAAATATGAAAAAAAATCACAAATGTAGAACTTTATAAAGACTTTCTAGGAAAATTGTTTTGAACTTGATAGGTTCAGTAGTTTTTGAGAAAAATTCGGAAAACTACGGAACCCTACACTGAGCGTGGCCCGACACGCTCTTGGCCGGTTTTTAATTTAACTTTTCGTGCTTAAATCGTTGAACCGATATCTAAGATTATATATGAATCAAATACGAACAATCACTAACTTGATCACCTCAGACATTGTCCGAGTCGAATCACTATAAAATATAGCCAATACATAGGTGACCACGCTTAGGTACAGAAGAGTTAACTATCACGTATAAGAGGTAGTATTTATTCAGTGGTAAACTCTACCTACTCCTGTCAGTCTCAGTACCCGAATTGCTTGACAACGGGAGTAGAAATAGGACTCGGTGAAACACCTGTATTAGGTACCTACCAACTCGCATAGTGGGTATAACATATGTAAAACTGATTTTGGCTTCTATCCAATAAACGCGCACTTCTTTACTGAACCGACTTACAATACATTTCCTCGCTTTTAAATCTGTGTCTTTAGTAAACATTCGGTAGGTATTAGTATGTAATGTACATTAAGTAGTTCAGATTCAGACTGCCTAGCTAAAGCCACAGAGGTTTCCCCGCTCTTAAGTAGCTTATATCTACCTAGAGTGCTATCTCTAATCTCATCAATATGGAGATATACATATGTGTTTAATACATAGGTATATCTTAATTCAAACTTTCGCGTATACGTACCTACTTAGTTACTCGGTGATCGCTTTGGTTGGCCCCATTGCAGTCTCCACTCTCCTGCCTATACAAACAGTATCCATCCCTAAGAGGCTTTGGCAGTTTTGGCTGTATGAAACTCGGAAAATCTATCCGTTTAACAGGAACCTTAATTAAGCTGTGCTAACAATATCTGAAGCCTATATAGGTCGAAAGCTCTATTCATTAAATTCTATGCGATGTTCGTATCGTATTCGAACGCTGAATAGGATTTATTACTGTAGGTAAGTCCGTAAAAGCTATCTCGTAGACCAAATAAATTACTTCTACATTAAAAATAAAGGTTGACAAACTTTCGGCACATACACGGGACGCATAGAAAATGTGGGAGCTCAACTCTGAGCATTGTTGTCAAACATTCATATGCCACTCGACTCACCCATTGCCGGGACATCCGCCGCCACTTCCGCCGCCAAAGATGGAAGATCGGGCTGGTTCGTTGACAGCGCTAGCGTCCCCGATATTATAAATAAATAAAAGGATTATTCCTAAATAGGTTCACAGGCACGGCACAGATTTATATCGATATTCACAACACAAGGTTATTAATTTTACCGCGGCACGGCCGCAGCGGCCGGAGATCTGCGTAATCTTGCGTGCGGCGTGTCTTGAGAAGCTATTTTTGATGCAAAAGCGATGGGACGCCAATGTCTAGAGCATGCATTGAATATGCAATGCCAGCCTTGGGCTCGTGTGTGGGTAAATCACCTGCGCGTCTTCGGACGGGCCTGCATGAATCGCAAACGGTAGTCGTCCTTATTAAGCAGTTGGCAACAACATAATTACTCAAACCAGCAACCCGCCTCCTTAAGCACGCACAATTCTAGCTAAGTTAGAATTATGTAACATCTACTTGTTTAGGTGTATCAACCAAGATAAATTCGCTAAGATAAACTTTTTTAATAATGTTTGGAAATCATAATGTCATGGAAATGTTATGCAGGTTAAGTTCTCGGCAGCTCCTATTACGATTAAGTAGGTACATAGGTTATTTCTTAAATGAATGACCCCATTTAAGAAATAACATAGTTTTGGTCCACACGCAGAATAGCAAGTGATTTTTTAAAATATGTGACTTACTAGTAATATTCGTTTTGTTTGAATACCTGTATTGTTTTGACAAGAAAGCTTGCAATAAGTGCGACAGAGAAATAGTAAGGTACAGCGGCAGCGCAGCAGGGCAAATCTCGACTGGGAGGCAAATGTGGCAACTGGTCCATTTTTTCCATGTTTTACAATGTTTGCATTATTAAATAGAGTGTCCACCGGTTATATAACGTAGACGTGTTCAGAGGACACATGTAGAACTCAACATCATAGAGTAATAATGGAAAAAATGGAATAGGTAGTAATAATTACACCCCAGTCGAGATTTGCCCCGCTGTACAAGATACAAAAACTAGAGTTACTCGGAAACTAGCACAGTGACCCTACCTACTTAGTACTTATTAACATACGAGTTGTTCAGACAAATATGCAACCTGTAAGTTATGAAATGAGCTACCTTCTGAGGTTTTCCATTGCTGCGACATGGGGATCTTCAAGAAGCAGGTAGGTATATAAGGTTCTCAAAGGTCGGGAACGCATCAGTGGTTCCCCCGATGTTGCTTATGTCCATGGGCGGCGATGACTGCTTCCCATCAGGCGGCTCGCCTGCTCGTTTGCTGCCTATATCATAAATATATATACCTAGTAAAATACGTGCCTAATTGTGTTCAGGAAAAATATTTAAGTAGGTACTTAGGAACCTACTTAGTAAGAAAATAGGCTAGGTTCTTATACTTATAGTTAATAATTACAACTTGATTTTCAGGTGCTCACCGTGAATCGGTTCCTCGTTTGCCTCCTATCGGATCTGTATGATATAATTTAAAAAAAGGTTTAATTTTGAGCGCCTGCATAAAATGAAAGAGCAAAGGCGTGGGTGCCCTATATAGGTAAGGAAGTCAGGATCAGGTCAGGAAGTCATCTAAATGCACTGAACAAACCAAGCCCACTCTTGGGAATTATTTACTCTCATAAGATAAGTCATAAAAATTAGGTCCTCCTAAGTAGTTTACCGTTAAAAGATATACATAATAATAATTATGTACGTAAAAAGTTTCCACTTCGTACTGTTCGTAATTTTTTCTACTCCCGTGTTGTTATTCGTCATTTACAGTGTCGTGCATAGATCGTTAAAAGTTAAAACCCTACATAAAAGATGCCTGCCCCCGCCCGGCGCCCCGCGCACCCACGCATACGATTTAGCTCTTAAAGCATTGTTAGGTTAGGAAGCCTTTAAGGGATATAACGTGGGTGCGCGGGGCGCCGGGGGCTGGCGGCGGCGCGGGGGAGTGCGAGCGACAGGGTGAGGCAGGAACAGAGGGGAGGCCGACGCGTCAAAATACAGGAAATAGTGCGAATTTCACAAAAGTTAATCTAGAAAACTATTAAAAAGTAAGTGCATGGTCGTAGAAAAAGTATTGTATGCAACGGTGTTTAACTGAGTCAAAAAATACTCGTCTTTATTAACAATTTTCGGCTTCGCCTCAAATTGTTACTCACGCCACTCGTCTTTTTTGACCTCACTTAAACGCCAGTTGCATAAAATACTATAAGGCTCCCCACAGACAGTCTTAAAAATTCATAATCTTAAAAAAAACTTGTATGCAATCTGACAGTTCAGATCTGTCAGTGTCTTGTCAGTGTCAGTTTGAACTGTCAGATTGCATACAAGTTTTTTTTAAGATTATGAATTTTTAAGACTGTCTGTGGGGAGCCTAAAATGGCAAGGTGCTGAAAGTCGGCTGAGCTACGGACCATTAACGGACTCTTATTACAAAATGTCATCTTTCGGACGTCATTAAATAAACACTAACACCATGCAAATAAGGTTCATATTGGTATGAGTAACATCTTAGTAGCCTAATACGTTATTAGCGTCTACTTGATATTTTAATAAACAAATCGGGAGTTGTCAGTGACTGTAGAGCAACTACTTGTTTTACTTTTTACGTCGTCCCCTTCACTTTGTTACGTCTAATTAGTATACAGTGCGGGTTTTTACTAACTTCATAATTAATCGGTAACTCCCCGCTTCCGAGAAGCTATCGATCGAAGGTCGTGCGCATGCGCGCTGGTTCATTCAGCTTAGTGTGCGATTGAAGCAAGCTTGTGAACGTAGAGTGGCTGCAGTCCAAGCATGAGTGAGTGAGGCGCAATCTCAGTCAGAGTTACAACACAAACAAAAGGAGACCTAGCCAGCTCTAGTACCCGCCGGGGAGCCGTAAGGGAGGGTTGTGAAGATGACGGGTGTGGACGAAATACTCAATTACCAAAGGAGCCCTGACGACGACTTCTACGCGTTGCTGGGCTGCGACGAAAACTCCAGCGTGAGTCCCTGCGCTTTATCCAGCTCATAGCATTCCCTTAAATTATATTGATTGTATCACCCTGTCCTGTACTATTGACCTTATTGTGCAAGGTCGTTACTGTTGACCTACATCTTGGGCTTGTTTCATTTGAATTGGATTGGTTTGTAGATCTCGACAAATTGTGAAATTCAAAGAATAATAAGTACCTATATGTATTTATAAACCAACCAACCACCTGTTAACATTTATGATTACTGGCTGTGGGATGTTTTTAGAGGTGTGCATGAGAAGTGAAATAAATTATTTTTAATGTTATTGAAATGGACAATATTATGGTTAATGAGTCACGAATCATGACCCAGGTGATTGCAGTTTCAAAATGAATGGGTTTTGAATTCCTATTAAGGCTGAATACTGTTAAGTACAAGGGGAATTCCCAACTCAATACAGTGGCACTAGTGACTGACAGGAATCTATAACTCACATGTTAATTTCTTCTCCAAGGAAAGTAATGGTTTGTAGCCATATTGGGGGATCATTGTGATTATCAATGCTGTTTTGTATAATTTTAACAAGTGCTTATTTGATATGAATTCTGACTTGACAAGGAAACCTTCAGCTGCTTTGCTTTTATACTGAGTTGTATCTTCTTGACCTATCTACGTCAAGAAGATACAACTGAGTATAAAAGCAAAATTATATTATGAAATAAGTTTTTCCCCTCACTAGCTCGGAAACACGTGTTTTGTCCTTTAATACCAGCAGGTAAAAACGCATTTTATCCACTAGTGGGTAAAGTAATTTGACCTTGAATAAAATCAAATTAACTGCTTTAAAATTGATAAAAGTAGGTGAATATAGTAATAAAGATGATTTACCACCTGTGGAACTACTGGAAGCAGTGATATACGCATTTTTTGCGTTGTAGTTTCCTCGCTATAGTGAGGAGAAAAGTTTTGTGTTACACTTGGGTGCAAATGTATTTTACTTCTCGTGTGTTAAAAAACTCGCAACTTTAACTATAGAATCCTTTCACTTGCTCGTTTTTCAATTCCACACTCGGCGTTAAAATATAACTTTGCCCCCTTGTATAACAAATAACTATTATATGTCCTCAGTGGTCCAAGTTGAGGTCAGTGTTAATAAGTGGTCAGATTTACTGTCTCACCAATATTAAACATTGCCTTTAACTGGCCTAAAAGACTAACTTAACTTTCATTCAGTAAAGATAACACAGAAGTGATAATGTTTGTTATTGTTCCACCAACCTTGACTCCAGAATTGTTGTACCAGGCGGAGCAAATCACCGCAGAGTTCAAAATACTTGCCCTGCAACATCATCCTGATAAGAATGATGGCGACAAAGAAGCAGAAGCCAAATTTCAGAAACTGAAGGTAAATACTCCCTAATTTAAGCATAATAATTTATACATGGTGTAACATTAAAAAAACGAAAATATTTAACAGTATATTCCTTACCACATTTAAAGACTAAAATGTCAAAGGTTTTCTAGAATTTCTAGTTTCATAATTGTTAGTGCATTTTTATATTTAAAGGTATCCAATCCAAACTGTCTAGCTCCGAGTTGATTGATTTTTATATATGTATGTTGTAGAGTAGTCTAAAATAACAGACACATATTATTTTCGCTCCCATACTCAACCTGTTGGAAGAAATCTACCTTCAATGTACTGAAAAGTGACCAAACCTGATCTGTGAAGTGACTATCATTTCTATGGAGAGATTTGTTCAAGTATATTGATGATTAATAATCACTGGTTCCATTATTATGTTGAAGAACAATAGAACATAAAAAAAATAATGGACACATGTTTTGCTATTCCACTTCAAACTTATATTTATGTTTAAAAGGACATGTCAAAGTTGTCACCAGGGCCCGTAACTTTCATGCCGATGACATAAAGGCCGTAGCAGGATAAGGGAACAAAAAGTGCCCTTTATGATTAGGAGCTGGTTTTTTTTTCTATAGTTACTTACACTTAGTAGTACGATTGTGCAAAGTTTTGTTGAAAAATTCCCAGTGGTTCAGCCAGCAGAAGAAAAAAACCAAATTCATGAAATATGACTTTTCTCTAAAATTATTTAACTTTATCATACAATCTTTTTTTCATTTTGGTTAACTAAATAGTACTTATAACCTGGAAGAAATTTGAGTCTCCAACTATAATATTTCTGCAAAAAGTACGTAAGTCAATATTTCAAAAAAAAAATTTTTTAGTTTCTGAAGGAGTAACCTACCTATACAATACAATACAATACTCTTTATTGCACACCTTGATAAAATACAACAATACAAAACAAGGAAGCAACACAAACAAAGGTAAACAACAGGCGGTCTTATCGCTAAAGAGCGATTTCTTCCAGACAACCTTACCTATGTTATTTCCAAAATCTGTAAACGCCAATCTTCATCAATTTGAAATAGATGGAATGTCTCCTTAGACCGTTTTTGCGTAGCAGCACGGGATCTGGTAGCTGCCCTCACTGACCCGCTATCAAATTATACCCTGTATATCTTTTGATGTGATAACGTCTAATAACTCCTTACTACGGGCTGCATGCACGAAAAAGATGACGTCATTGTCCCGTTCCCCAAGGCCAGCAAGCGAGAGCGCGGCACGAAAGGTGGTTTGTGTATGGACCATTTTCAGGTACACGCTAGCCGTTCCGCCGGCGTAACAAGTGGCAGAGGAGAGGGCCGCGAAACGCCCGCCTGTATAGTCGCGCGGCACGTACTGCTTTTCTGAGTATCACGTAATACGTAGTAATTTATTAGTACTAGTGATCTTTTTCGTTTTAATCCATAAGGCAACCCTATTATCCGTTTCTGTTTTATAATATTGGTAATGGTGGATATTAGTGAAAACATACATACATATAATCACGCCTATATCCCCTGCGGGGTAGACAGAGCTTGCATTTATGTGACTACACTACAAAGTACGTATATGTATTATATACCTACCTGCCTAAGTCTAGGGAAGGTAAAAAAGGAAATGACCATTTTATAAAAGTAAATCATAAAATTCATAAAATATTTTTGCATTTTATTTCATTGGGCCGACCGACCGGCGCGGCGACCTTAAGTGCGTTTTCACATTATCCGATCCGATATCGGATGTCGGACCGATATCCCATACATTACAGGCGCCATCTTGGATTTTTTCTATTGAAACCCTCCCGACATCCGATATCGGATCGGATAAATTTAATGTGAAAACGGCCTAACGTATTTAATCACACCGGCCGCAGTCATCGCGCCTAGCCTAGCATAAAATATACACGTGAACTCAAATGTTTATAAAGTGAAGTGAAATGTTATTGTGATTTTCATGTGTGTTCAATACAATTGCGGCAATATAGATAAGTAATTCTTGCATTTGAATATCTCATCGTTTAATCTATACCTCAGAATTAGGGATGTACCGACTATTGATTTGGCCGACTAGGCCGACTACCGACTAGTCGGCGCTTGGGTGGCCGATTAGTCGGCCGACTAGTCGGCTAGTCGGCCAGAACATAATTTTCGATAAATTCACATTTTGAATGTCATTTTTGGTCCTTCGTTCGCGCTTTTCATGATTTTTTTATAGATGTGCAAAGGTTCATGACAATATTTATATACATTTTCCATTTTTAACAACCGGCTTGGCTTAGTGGGTAGTGATCCTGCCTATGAAGTCGATAATCCTAGGTAGGAAATTTATTTCTGTGGTGATAACAGATATTTGTTGTTTTGAGAAAAAAAGGAATTACTAATAATAGCTACATAATACAACCATAATTTTCAGCTGATAATTTAATTTTGTACTGTTTTTCTATCACTAATGAAGTGCCGACTAATCGGCCCTTTTTGCCGACTAGTCGCCGACTAATCGCCGACTACAAATGTGGCCGGATAGTCGGCTTTCCCGACTAGTCGGCGCCTAGTCGGTACATCCCTACTCAGAATATATAATAGTACAAGTACAGAAGGCCCACTGCTTTGATGTTCACGAAATGCCGCCTTTTGAATGCCTACAAAATTCTAACAAAGAAACGAGCCGCACGTGCGCAGCGTCGGACGATAGGGTTGCCTATGAATTAAAACGATTTAGTACTCAGATAAAATGTAATAAAAATGTATAAAAACAAAACAAAATTGTTTCCTTTTCATTTCACGTATCAAGTAGGTATTAATTATTTCACGTATGAGTAGCTCACTTTTGAAGTCATTTGTACATGATTAAATTGATTGATGAATAATGATTAATTATTACAATAAAATTATTTGTATCACCTATATGCAGCGTGACGTCAAATTGATGTCATCGGCATGAAAGTTACGGGCCCTGGTTGTCACCAATATCGAAGTGTGATAGAGACAAGATGTTGCGTCATAGCGCAAACGATCATCGCCTTGGCTAGGCTAAAACTACCGCGAGTCGCGACTTATACAAACGAAACATACCTATTTGTGAGGTTCTTTTAATAATGAATATTGTACCTACCTAAGTTGTATACTCACCGACACATACTTAGGGATGTGCAGCTGACTGACTGCTACTGACAACTAGTTATTTATTGCTTTAAGACGGGATTTGTAATTCCTTGTAACGTTGTCGTTCAGGAAGCGAAGGAGACGCTGTGCGACCCGGGAAAGCGGGCGCTGTACGACAAGTGGCGGCAGAGCGGCATCGCCATGGGCTACAAGCAGTGGCTCGGCATGAAGGAGCACGTGCAGCAGTCCATGCACTGGTCCAAGCCCAACACCAAGGTATCCTCTCTCATCCCTCTCTTCCGCCTAACTCTAGTCTTCGGGTTCAGGACGCGAAAGAGACGCTGTCGACCCGGGAAAGCGGGCGCTGTACGACAAGTGGCGGCAGAGCTACAAGCAGTGGCTCGGCATGAAGGAGCACGTGCAGCAGTCGATGCACTGGTCCAAGCCCAACACCAAGGTATCTCGGCATGAAGCGAGCACGCCGGGAAAACAGCAGTCGATGCACTGGTCGGCAAAGCCGTGCAACGATGCACTGGTCCAAGGTATCCTCATCCCTCTCTTCTGCCTAACTCCACCCTTCGGGTTCAGGACGCGAAGGAGACGCCGGTAAAACGGGCGCTGTACAACAAGTGGCGGCAGAGTGGCATCGCCATTCATCCCAGCAGTTCTTTTGATATATGTATAACCAGTGGAAAATCCAGTATCTATACATATAATAATGCAAACATTGCAAAACATGGAAAAAATGGACCAGTTACATTTGCCACCCAGTTGAGATTTGTCCCGCTGTGCTTTACTTAATATTAAAGGGTTTTATTTGTAAATTTTCTAAAAAAAAACAATGAAATAAAGAGTTATGTTTTTTTAAGGACCGCATGGTGGAGGGTGCCTCCGGGCCGTCCAGCCTGGGGCCGGCCGGCGGCGCCGCGCGCCGCGCCTCCGAGGGCGGCGCCGCGCTGTGGGGCCGCTGGGGAGGCAACCAGGAGCCGCCCTCCGAGGTCATCTCCAAATTCCGCAACTATGAAATCTAAACCTTACAAAAAATAACCTTTACAAAAAAAAATTGAGGGCCGATTTATTTAATGTTCGAGAGATTATTTGTGCCCTAATCTCTTGAAATTTTGGTAACGAAATGTACTTAATTTTATACGTTTTCTCAAGTCACAAGTTTATCTACCTTTTAAGTTGTTTGTTGAATCAGGCTGTTGAACGCTTGCCAGTTTTATTGAAGTTGTAACACGTATTATAAAAGTAAGGGTAATGTTAAGTATTATTAAATTAGATATAAAATGGCACAATATTCATCAAGTCAGCTCATTGAATAATGTTACTCGAATGTGGCTCGATATCTTTTTCTGAGAATTATTAAGTGTTTGGTGTGTTTCATGATAATAAATGTACTCTGTTGCGAGTAGGCAGCGTGTTGACGTTAGGACCCCGTCCCTACCGAGAGTGATTAGTGTCTGAGACTCGTAGTATCTTTAGTTCTAAGCTAATGCACATTCCTAAAAACTTATGAGTCTGAATAAAAAGAAAACATTTCTGCTGTAGAACAATATGTTAGTCTACTAAAGATCTATAATATTTTGAAGATTTTATATTTTTGATCCTCTTTTACGACTATTTATCTTACTGTATAAGAACTAAATTACTTTTAAAGAGAGGGAGTGTGTGGAGATAATGTTGTGAGATACGTACAGGGTAAATGATGGCAGGCATCGCTTCTGTTACGACTCCGCGGTTTGTACTTGCGTTGGACTTCGTCATATCAATTTTATGTTTGTTGAATGACATTCCTATTGTCCTAAAATAGGTGTTGTGTTCCCATGTTAGAGTTGTGTAGAGTTTTAAAATCATATAATGATATATATGTTGATGTTTTACTAGTTTACTTTAAATGTTTAATAAATCAGTGTTAAAATAGTAGTAGAAATTAAAATTTTTAATGTTTTATCTGGATAAGAATCTCTTGCTAAAAATAATGCCAAACGTATAAGATGTTTTTATTTTTGATGTAAAATCACCTTTGACACAATAAAGTTTACCGGAAAAAAGAGTGTTTTATTTGAATGGAGAAAGTTCAGAGGCTGGGTCTGTAGGACAGCACGTGGGAAGTGGGCCCATGGCGAGCTATGTGGTCTGCCCGACGAAAAAATAATTTAATTGGCTTTGACCGTTTTACGTTTTATCTTAGCAAGTTGGTTGGTAAAAAATGTATGAAAATACTTTAAACACCCTGCATTCCCAAAAATGATACGCAGAGCACATGAAACTGCTCAAGTTTCTGTGCCACACTTAGCAATTAATTGTGACTTTGCAGTGACAGGTCGCCAGCAAAATCGCCCACACAGTCGACTTCTACGACGCCCACGGGAGGAAATGGGCGGTGAAATTCTTTACCCGTCATCACACGGGGGCTCTTTTATTATATGTACGTATGTACCTAAACAAATCAGCTTATTCCTACTGACTTACTATTGACTAGCACTCACGGTATAATCGTGTGGAGATGTGTAGAGTAGGTACAGTCAACCAATTAGAATCCTAGGCCACTCTAGAATAGAACCCTGTCGTATTGACACCGTGCTTTATTTCCTATAGCAGTCACTTTGACTTTTACTGTGAAAGGGTTCTACAGTGGCCAAGGATTCAGATTGGTTGACTGTACATACATGATTGGTAGCAATTGGTAGTAAATTATGTACAGTCAACAACACAGCTGTGAACACAGACAAAGTGCCAAAAATATCGATACAGAACTTTATTGTCTGTACATTAAGGTGTACTGTACTTATCTAATAATAACTACACTTGTAACTTAACCCTTAAATGCATGATTTTTTCTTTTAACGAGATATTAATATATGTGATAGACAATATATGGTTTTCTGACTCTGGGAAAAATAATAAAAAAAATATTGAATACCGATTTTAATACTAAATCAGTGTCAGAAGTTAAATAGGCCAAAATTTATTTATATAAATATATAATTATTGGCAAGTTTTATTTATAAAGTTTGACTACTATTAGAAAGGTACACTATTTGTGAAACCGCCATGATAAAATGTTTAAACATAAACTAATTACTAACTCCGAAAAAAACTGCCTAAATCACATACTTACTAAAAATCGCCATCATCCTGTTTTTTCACACTTTTCCGCCATTTCATCTTTATCCTTAAATAATAAATAGTAAATGATAATATTATTTAATTTATTTCATTATTTATTAAATAATAATAAATGTGATTTGTACCTAAACAAATCAGCTTATTCCTACTGACTTACTATTGACTAGCACTCACGGTATAATCGTGTGGAGATGTGTAGAGTAGGTACAGTCAACCAATTAGAATCCTAGGCCACTCTAGAATAGAACCCTGTCGTATTGACACCGTGCTTTATTTCCTATAGCAGTCACTTTGACTTTTACTGTGAAAGGGTTCTACAGTGGCCAAGGATTCAGATTGGTTGACTGTACATACATGATTGGTAGCAATTGGTAGTAAATTATGTACAGTCAACAACACAGCTGTGAACACAGACAAAGTGCCAAAAATATCGATACAGAACTTTATTGTCTGTACATTAAGGTGTACTGTACTTATCTAATAATAACTACACTTGTAACTTAACCCTTAAATGCATGATTTTTTCTTTTAACGAGATATTAATATATGTGATAGACAATATATGGTTTTCTGACTCTGGGAAAAATAATAAAAAAATATTGAATACCGATTTTAATACTAAATCAGTGTCAGAAGTTAAATAGGCCAAAATTTATTTATATAAATATATAATTATTGGCAAGTTTTATTTATAAAGTTTGACTACTATTAGAAAGGTACATTATTTGTGAAACCGCCATGATAAAATGTTTAAACATAAACTAATTACTAACTCCGAAAAAAACTGCCTAAATCACATACTTACTAAAAATCGCCATCATCCTGTTTTTTCACACTTTTCCGCCATTTCATCTTTATCCTTAAATAATAAATAGTAAATGATAATATTATTTAATTTATTTCATTATTTATTAAATAATAATAAATGTGATTTTGGATAGCTACATATTGAGCCACAGGCCATCAAATATATGATGCATATATAGAGGTAGGTACATCACCATGCATGTAAGGTTTAAAGCTACCATTTTCAATAAGTAAGATCTAATTTATTTTCCAGTCAGCAGTCAGCTTTTACGCGTAAATGGGCCAGACAGGTTCATAATATTTTCGTATCTAATTTATTTTCGAACCATGCTACTACTTACAGTTTTTGTGCGTAGGACGGCTATTAGGTACAGCAGGGCACAGTGGCACAGTTTCATTTTCGTCACTGAAGGAATTATTTTTGTTTTCATCTAAAACTAGTAACTACTACTACTATTAGTAGTTTTCATCTAAAACTAGTAGTAGTAGGGGTAAATACCTATACTTTCATAAACATCTTCAAGGTAGTGCGTTCTTTAAATCACGAGTCTTTTCCAATTGATATTAAATGGACTTAATTCAGAGAAAGTATTTTATAAACAAGCCGAGGCTCGTGACGACAAAATGCCACTGAAAAGAAACAACTTGTTTTCACAGAGCTGTCCTGTTTATGGATTCCTGCAATTCCACGACAAATACTTAGGTACTACATTATTGCTGGGTATTAATTTTTGTGCGGGTACTATAGGGTACCTAGATTCAACAAAATATCAGACCCATGGAAATTATTAGCCCAATTAGTACCTTCTCATTTTAATAGCCCCGCTACGATTAGGTAGGTTCTCTGGGGGTGCCAGCTGGTGATAGAATAAAGAAATTGATGGATTCCCAACTTATTTATTTATGTTATCTTCATCATTATAATAGACTTCAAATCCTACAAAAAATTGGCTCAGTCCTCGAGTGGCTGACGCCGAAAACTTTGAGAATTTGGAATTAGGGTTAACTAGCAACTTCACACTCGTAAGCAGGTAGTCAGGTACTATGGTCTATGTGTTGAATCTGTGAATAGGGAACTTGACTGTTCTTAAAATAAAATATTTTATACCATGCACGAAATAAAGCATCAGATAATTATAAGAAAAACATGGAGAGAAGGTATTTTTAAAGCCAATTTCTATTTAATAAGTCAGGTACAAATATATAAAGTAACTGAATTGACCGTGACGTCACTCAAATCGATTTCATATTAATTTCCATATTAGCAAGTCGTACAAATTCGTTTTCGTGCGACAGTTCAAAATTAAGGACCATATTTTACGAAGCTGATTTGACTAGGCTAGATCGCACCCCCGAAAACCCCCACAAAACAAATTTCAGTAGCCTATTCTATTTGCCCAAAACAATCTAAATATCTTATATGATAAGGTCAACAGCCTTTTGCGTGCTACTACCACGGTGGGCTAGCCCATTAGATGAGTATTATCTCCAAGTGTCATAAGTCTCGTATATTACTTAGATTAGTTAGATGATTCATTGTAAGTATATTCGGCACGAGCGAACCTCAGTGCAAACCGCTACCATTGTATCACTCTAGTTTAGTCCAAGACTGCTGGTTGATTTACACGAAATCTCGCATTGCCAGTTTTTTTTAATGAGATAAAGAGGCAAACGAGCAGACAAGTCGCTTGGTGGTATGCAATCACTCCCGGAACACGAGAAGGGTTCGAAGTGCGTTGCCGGACTTTAAGATGTGTGTTCGATCTTTTCTAAAAGGTATGAGAAGGGTATACAGTAGGTATATCGGTTAAAAAATACCGCAGGCGACAGTTTCGTTGCATTGTGGTATTTTATCTGTTACAGATCAGAAAGATAGAAAGGACCGATTTTTTGTAGCAATTACCTGGGAAAGTAGAATGTATTTCTTGTTATATTTTAATAAAATTAGATGGTACGAAAGAGTTCCCTGTAGGTACGGTCAGCCAAGAAAGTGGTTTACCTACCAGTTTTCAACTCTATTTAAAACACATAAGGTCGAAAAGTGGTAAACCACTTTTTTAGCTGACTGTACAACATAATATAAGCGTAATTTCACGGAATAACTGAATATATCTGCCTCCAAATTCTGAAAACGTATGCTTGTGTCCGTAGCCCAAGCTCAACGCAGAATATACACAGAAACAGACAAAGCCACAGTAGACCATATGAGACCAAGCAACGATTTTGATAGCCCAGTCGATGCAAGGTTCGAGTGTTACCAACTTACTTAAACGTACCTAATAGTTGAACCGTCAGTGGTCTGATTCCACCTAATAAATAAATTGTCATTTCATAATTGTTTCACCCTAAGTGAGCTCATCAGACCAGCCAAATTATACCCAACGAAAAGTATTGACTGAATGTGTAGAATATTGTTCTCACCTGTGGGATGGGTCAGCGAAATACCAGCTTGCGGCGCTCGAGTCAGTCCAGAGGAGGGCCAAGAGAATCATCAATGACGACGAGCTAACCAATTCTCGACTACATAGCTTGGAGCATCGTCGGAAGGTTGCCAGCTTATCGGTATTTTACAGGATACATTTCGGAGAGTGCGCTGAGGAACTGTACAACCTTGTTCCTCCGTCCCCATTTCACCTTAGGACCACCAGACAATCGGCAATGCGGCATCGCTTCACGGTTAGTATTCCAAAAATACGCACTAAGCGTTTTGCTTCAACATTTCTTTTGCGAACCGCCAAGGAGTGGAATGCCCTGCCTGAGTCTGTGTTTCCACATGAGTACAATCCAGGTCTCTTTAAAGCAAGAGTACCTAAATAGGTATCTCATAGGTAAGCGTGCTCCACCGTAGACCGCATCATCATTTACCATCAGGTGTGATCGTGTTTATTTATACTAAAAAAAAATTGTTTCGAGAACAAAGTGAGTTGTGATCGAGTCACCTGTACTACCCGCGTTGCGAGGATTCCATTCGGTGGATGTTTACAATGCCGGAGTCCGGTTGCATCGTTAGCTGGCGACGACGGGCCGAAGCACCACCAGTCTGTTGCCAGCACTGGACTGTGAAAGTGATTCCAGTGTGTCTACAGTGGTAATAAACACTAGTGAACAACTGTGGAAATAGGCAGGTAAAAAAAGGTTTAATAAGCAGCTGGAACAATTAAAAACAAATCGAATTGAGCGTAACTCCTCATTTTTTGAAATCGGTTACAAAAAGCAAATATAAGTCCGTTGTATCAGATTATTGCATTCAGTAGAGGTGTCCAAAGTTAGAGCGACTTTTAGTTCAATAAATCCATAATACTTATACTTACTAATATTATAAATGGGAAAGTGTATGTGTCTGCGGCTCTTTCACGACAAAACGGAACGACGAATTGACGAAATTTTTTTAAGAGGGCGCACCTTTTTTTTTTGTCGCGACCATGGGCTAGTATGAAAATGCGCTCACGAATCGACGCAGCTTTTCATACAAATATGTAAGTTGAAGGGGTGGGGAGTGACATAGGCTACTTTTTGTCTCTTTCTGACCCTCTACTTCCCTAAAATGGGGGGGGGGAGTTTGTATGGAACATTCCGCAATTTTCGAATTTAACGCGGGCTAAGCCGCGCGCAAAAGCTAGTATTTTAATATTGGGATTGTCATGTTGGGTATTTAAGTAGATACATAGTTTAAAGTTCAGTTGGTTGTTGGTTAAGAACCATTAAGAAATCTGGATGCCAAAGTTAGTCCAAGATAAGTTGGCAATGGTTTTGACAGCCTCGCCGGTGTAACATTTATAATTTTGTTAAATTTCGATGAAATATGACGTTTACTTAACTCTTGCAGTGGCGGGGCTATCAAAATCGCAAAACTTATCTTGGCCTGACTGTATTCTTATATTTTGGTACATGACATGGTATATTGGGTGTACAGTCCACACACAAGTTGCACTCCGTATGTATTAACCCTAGCATCCCAGATATTATTTTATTTGCATTTAGTAGCAATCTAACAATGTGTAAAGAAATAATAACTGGCACTTGTACACACTCGTAGGGTCTCATAAACTATAACTGAATAATTAAGTAATTAATTAATTTCAAAATAAAGTTATGTTATTTCAGTAACCGCGTCTTGTATAGCTGTGTTTTCATGTCTGTGTACAAGGATGGCTCGAACTCAGTAGCTGACATAATTTTTAATTAGGTAGGCATAAATAATTATAATTAGTTATCTTAATTACGTTAACTGACTCTAAACATTACAATACAATGGAGTATAGATTCGATTACGTGTAGCGAGCGTGAAATTGAAGGTTTACGGCATTAGGTAAATCGATATTTGTATTTTTTTAACAATACATAGATACCTAAATATAATATCGTCTATGTGCTTAAGCTTAGTAGTTATGCATAGGTACATAAGCTCAACGCTATTAGATAACTATTTAGTTATCTAGTAGCGTTGAAATTTCTATAGTATGTACTACATACTAGATAAATTTTAGAAATGTAACGAGAGGTATTTGGTAGGTATCTACTGCATGCTATCGCAAGGAAGGCTTCCAACCCGCAATAGGGACTATCGTAGGTATATGTACAATCAGTATATTATAATAATATCTCTAATCTCTCTCTCATTTATAATTGACTAGTATGAGCCGCACGTAGATCCAGTTTGTAGAGTGCCTTTGAATTCTGCGTTTTCCGAGACACAACAGTGTGCGTAGCTGAATGCACAAACGCTCACGATAATATATATCTCTTTCGTAGCTATCTATCTCTATCGCTCTTGCGTATTGGAACGACAGAGCCAGACTACGTTTTTGCGGCGTTTCGTTTCGCAGAAATGCCATTCGGCTACGGGGCCTGGGTAGGTACTCTAGCCAACGAGCCAATCGTTCACGCTCCGTAGTAGCGTATCATAGTTGACTCCCCTTTACTCTTCCATATGCATAATTATATGTATAATGCAGCAGAAACCGTTGCGTTTCGTTCGTTCGTAAACGGTTGTGGTGTCCCATACAACCATTTCAGTCGCAAAATCTTCAAATCAGTAACTAACTGTCAAATGTGACATAACGCGTGGTAACGTCGTGCAAACAATGCGACCGTATTGATACAATAACAAAATGTAGTCGTCGTGTGCACTCGTTACGGTAACAAAATGTGTACGAATTTGTGGCTGTCAATGTCACTGTCAGAATGACTTTTAACGACACTTTATTAGTCGACGTTTGCACACATAACGGTAACAACATGTGGACGAATTTGTGGCTGTCATTGTCACTGTCAGAACGGTTTCTGACAGTGACATTGACAGAATTTGTACACACATGTGTAGGTCTGATTACCGAACTGCTCCTAAACCACTGTATCCGCAAATGACAATCTGAAATACGAAGGTTTCTCAAACTGTCTTGTGAAGTTGTGGACTGGTTGCTTTGAATCATTTAAATATGAGCGAATTAAATAATAATAAACGACGATGACCATTTAAGCACTCTTCGACATTTTATAGAAATGTGGGAAAGTTAAGAAAAGTGCAGAATGATAATACAAATAGATAAGCACTTTATAGTTACTTAATGTATTAAATATATAATTTTTAATTCTTATTGATAAAAATGAAGTGTAGTGTTGCTTTACACAATAAAAGTAGGAATCAAATGAAATAGAGTATTTACTGTGATATTAATAGAATTTCTGTTGCGCAATGATAGTTTTTTTTCAGTACAGATGCTGCTTTTTCTAACGCAGTAGTGCGAGCAAATCAAGCAATGATTCATTTCTTGTCTGGTCGAAACTCTTAGCTTAGATTTAGGTACTGAAAATCGTCGTACGATACACGTGCGAAAAGGACATTCACAACTCGTGTCGAAGTAAAACACTCCCTTCGTTCGTGTATTAATTTATCGCTACTCGTATCGATTTTCCTCTTTTCCGCACTCGTATCTACAAGTATTTTGTTTGGGTTACAAAAAAAACACATTATTTACTCTAGTTTTATTTATGTCTCTTTAACATTACAAATTTGTAGACACTTATCTGTACAAAAATCTTGACAAAAGAAGTACAGATCGCTGAAATGAATGTTGATAGTAATATTAATGAAGACTACTTCAACAAGTGTCAATTGTGAAATGCCGCAAAATACTAGTTGCTCTATAGAAGACCATAATAATATGATCCCCGATCCTTTACAACCCAGCAGCTCGATACGCACGTTACAATTTTTTTTTAATCTTCTTTAGTGAGGGCAACTGAGTACGACGGCATATTTAATTGTTTATAAAGTTTGAGGATACCTGGAAAAAAATAATACATGAAGCCATTTTGAAAATATAATAATATTCACTGCTTTCGGTCACGCGTGTACGCTGCGACCATTTTGCGACCGTTTGGCGACTGTTTTTTACATGGAATATTACCGTCTTAATCCATATTTTAACAACTTTATTGGTTTTCTAGGCATTATTTTTATTATTTCAGTATAGTATATGCACCGGAGCACTAAAACTTCACCAATCAATATACATAACACGCAAACACCGAGTAGTCAATAATATTATTACTGGTTAAACTGAGGTAAATTGATGGCGCGTTGATAAATTTAGACTTATTTTATGAAATCACTCGAGCAATTTAATTGGCCATGGTAATTAGCCCACATTATATTACAAATGCAAATAATATTTTATCTTTAACAAATTCTTACGCCATTACATTTTAATGTCAAATGATTTTATTTCTTTTTTACTTTGACGTCTCTGACAGTCGCCATTTGAAAAGAATGAAATGAACGAATGATTTTGGGAAAGTAGTCGCCAAACGGTAACAATGTGTGCACGCGTAGTGCACACTTCTGTCACTTCTGTGACCATTTGTGCCTGTTACCAATCGTCCCCATTTGGGTCGCCGCGACTAAACGTCGACCGTACTGCGACTAAGCATTGAGACCCGAAGACCTGTGTGTACACAAAATAGGAGGATTTGCGTAGGAACGGCGACCGATTATGGTTATATGGGGTTGGCTAAGCAACGCACCCTATAGGTAATTAAAATATACTGTGTGGTCGGTACATCTTCTCAAAAGTTTGCTTATTCCACATATTACGTCACACCAAATTTCAGGTTTTTGGACCCATCCCCCCCCTGTCACGCTTTTTTGTATCCCTTTAACAGGGATTGTCACATTTAGTATGACCCCCTTCCCCCCCTTACACTGTGACGTAATATATGGATGACGCCAGTCATGGGTAATACCCATGGCTACAGAGGCACAGAGAGCGCAGTTGATATGATGATATGATATGATCATCAAAGGCGACTCTATGGATGTAGGTAAGTCATTTAGTAATAAACAGTTGTATTTAAAAATATTTTTCAGTACAGATGGTGTTTTTTATACGCACTAGTGCGAGAAGTGGTTCATTATATGCCAGGTCGAAACTTCGGAGTGCCATCTGTACTGAAAAACGTCGTACGATACACGTGCGAAAAGGAAATTCGTAACTCGTGTCGATTTAAAACACTCCCTTCGGTCGTGTTTTTATTTATCGCCACTCGTTTCGAACTTCCTTTTTTACGCACTTGTATCGTAATGTACTATTAAGTATTTTGTTTTTCTTTTCACATTTACTGGGTCTTTTGGTAACACAACTTGTTACATAAGTATAATGGTTTTACGGACTAATAGAATATTAATAAAATCAAACATCTTTAAGTACCTAGCTGACTTTAATAAATAATATTAACAATGACAAAAATAACCCATTAATTACATTGTACAAGTGTTGCTATTGCAATAAATCACGTGACTATTAGGGTGACCATGAACGTTGATATGAAACGAATTGTTATGTTATGTATAAAGCCTGACCAGAAATATATGATCACTAGCTTTTGCCCGCGGCTTTGCTCGTGTTAGAAACAGACAAAAAGTAGCCTATGTCACTCTCCATCCCTTCAACTATCTATACTTAAGAAATCACGTTAATTCGTCGCTCCGTTTTGCCGTGAAAGACGGACAAACAAACGGACACACACACTTTCCCGTTTATAATATTATTATGGATTGTCAGGAGGGCGCTGTTATTCTGATGTATGGGGTGACAGTTCATACTAAACTTATGAAGAATAGTTATTTGTTATACAAGGGGGCAAAGTTGTATTTTAACGCCGAGTGTGGAATATCCAGAACTTGCGAGTTTTTTAACACACGAGAAGTAAAATACATTCGCACCTGAGTGTAACACAAAACTTTTCTCCTCACTATAGCGAGGAAACTACAACGCAAAAAATGCGTTTATCACTGCTTCCAGTAGTTCCACAGGTAGTAAATCATCTTTATTACTAGATTCACCTACTTTTATCAATTTTAAAGCAGTTAATTTGACTTTATTCAAGGTCAAATTACTTTAAATACCCACTAGTGGATAAAATGCGTTTTTACCCGCTGGTATTAAAGGACAAAACACGTGTTTCCGAGCTAGTGAGGGAAAAAATAATTTTAATGGCGCGTAGACATATACAACGTGTTTCCGGTATCACTCAAAACCTCAGACACCCCAACAGATTTTTATTTTTTTAAACTCATCTAGAGTATTTATCTTTTAATCTGATGGTTACTTTTTTTTTAATTGAATTTTTAGATTTCTGTACAGCTCTACTTGACTTTTAGCTCTACACTCAATAAAATAAGGGTGTCCCTCTACATTCCTAAGAACGTTTGTTCTATTATCACTTGGCCTAACCGTTTTGGCCTAATGGGCATGTAACCTAATAATCAATTAGCATAACATCATACTTGGCATAGTGTAATGGAAGGCCTAATCTTTATTTGTCCTATTTATTATTACTATATTACTTAAAAGGCCTTATTTTATTTGCAATAAAATTTATGATCATAAAACCTTTTGATCTATACTATTATTCCATAACCCTTTTCGCCTCAAATGTATTAGCCTAATATATAATCTGTATAAAAATGATTGCCCACATATTAATTGTTCTAAAACATGTCAGGCAAAACATGACAAACAAAAGTGGGTTAGGTTAGGTTAGAACTGCGACGATTAAAGAAACGACTAGTTGCAACAAAAGTGGGTTAGGTTAGGTTAGAACTGTGACCATTAAAGAAACGACTTGTTGCAACAAAAGTGGGTTAGGTTAGGTTAGAACTGTGACCATGAAAGAAACGACTTGTTGCAACAAAAGTGGGTTAGGTTAGGTTAGAACTGTGATCATTAAAGAAACGACTTGTTGCAACAAAAGTGGGTTAGATTAGAACTGTGACCATGAAAGAAACGAATTGTTGCCACAAAAGTAAGTTAGGTTAACTTAGAACTGTGACCATTAAAGAAACAACTTGTTGCAACAAAAGTGGGTTAGGTTAGGTTAAATATGCGACAACCACAAAATCTACTTCTTGGCACAAATTTGGGTTAGAACTGTGTCCATGGAAGAAATGACTTGTTGCAACAAAAGTGGGTTAGGTTAGGTTAGAACTGTGACCATTAAAGAAACGACTCGTTGCAAGAAAAGTGGGTTAGGTTAGAACTACGACAACCACAAAATCGACTTGTTTCCACAAACGTGGCTTAGGTTACATTGGAAATATTAAGCCAAATTACAAGGCCAAATTACTATAGTATTTAGCACCAACAAGTGGGACATCTAAATAATACTTCTACAAAATTAAAGTAGTAGCAAAAATATTTCAACACATAATATTAGTTTAAATCACTTTAGGAGAAATAATTATTAGGCCATACAGTGCATTAGGGAGAGAAAGGATTATGACAATGAACTATTATGAAAAATTATATTAGTACAACGAATGAGTATGCCAATTAACATTAGAACACAACATTTTAGGACATAAAAATTTCACCCAAAACAGAATAGGGCAACCACAATTCGGGCATATCATCATTAGGCCAACTGATCATTATAGCAAAAAGTTTTAGGCGAAACAAAAATAGAAGAAAAATCTTTAGGAATCTAGATATACATCCATAAAATAATTGTTAACTACCATCATAATCCATAAAACTATTTATTTGTGAACGTTACTGCAACGACATAAGGTTTACCAATATACAGCTAAGATATCATTGTAAAACACTTTAAAGCTTTGTCACAGTAAACTTCAAATTGGACAGGTAATCGCAGTAAGCAAATTTAAACCCAATATTCAGAATGACAAGGTTGTAATTAGGTACGAGTTCAATTTGTTATGACTTATGATAAACATTAAGATTAAACTGACAAACAACGTCAAACTCGTAGCGGAAAAAATAATCGTCCAAGTAACCAGCGGCAGCCAGTATTAATACCCCTAAATACTGAAAAAGGTAAACAACCTCTAGCAATGCGATATACACAATGTTGTATTACGAATACAATAGAATAGGCACGTAAAAAATAAGTAATCATACTAATTTAAATAAAAATATTACCCCCATCAAGATATAGCTCAATCGATTCTACGCTCGATTCTGAACAAACGGTTTTCAGGTTTTTAGTGTTAAGTGAAACACGGTGTATTTCTGGTCAGGCTTTATTTGAATTAGTTTCAGGGAGCTTTGTCAAAAAATGTGGTTACTGTTCACCACTTGGAAATCACCAGATCCACATTCGGGTCAACCCTTCTCCGCGCGACAGCTCAACAATGATATCCAATGTCAATCCTACTCATGTATTGAGCACTTATATTTTTAAAGTGCCGTATTATGTCATATAATTGGCTCTATTTTGATAAGGGTTTCAGAAAATAAAGCATTTACATGTGGCGTTCGCAAAGTGGGGAGTGAATTTTTTTTTCGTTTAAAACCTAACGTGTGTTATATTGTTGGATAAGTATTGAAAAAGAAATAGGGGTTTACCTAAATAATTTTTTGATATTGTTAATATTTTCGGAAATAATCGCTCCAAAAGTTTTAAAAAATCCGTTCTTCCCTCTAACTTTTGAACCATAAGTTTAAGAATATGAAAAAAATCACAAAAGTAGAACTTTATAAAGACTTTCTAGGAAAATTATTTTGAACTTGATAGGTTGAACAGTATTTGAAAAAAATTCGGGAAACTACGGAACCCTACACTGAGTGTGGTCCGACACGCTCTTGGCCGGTTTTTTCCAAATATCTCTCCATTTGGAATTCCAAGTGAAATTCTGAAATACATACCTAATGGTACTTATTACACGCGAAGCAGCGGGGGCCGGGGGGTTCATATCGGCCACTACAAATCGCATCACTTATACATATTGCACTTGTTTCTTGTCTTTAGGTATCATATTCATTATATTACGTCAGAATCCGACGTCAAATAATTGACACAAGAGAGCACTATTATATTTGCTAACCATATCATCTTGAACATTAACACTTATATTTAGATAGCAAACTTGATCTCATAATGTTATTAATGATACTTACCTAATGAAAATCTGTTTTTTGTCTTTATTTTTTCTATATGTGGATTTTTAGGCGATTAATCGATGATTTATGAATTATGAATTTCCATTTCAATAGTTCCACGTCCACTTTACGTGTCCTTGGCTTCAAGAGATTGAAAATTGAAAACATCGGACAATTTAGCGTCAAATTGCGGATAAATACAACAGAACCATTCTCATAGGAACTCGACGATACGTTTCCGTGAATCGGGAATCCATTGAAGCAATCCGATAGCTCGTTTCCAACATCGCACGGCTGACCCCATAACAAAGAGCTATTATTCTTACACGGGCAACGCAACACCTAAGGTTATACATATTTTGCGATATGGAGATTGATTTCAGTGAATCCGATATAGAATAATGGGTGGGATTGAGTATTTTTTTTAGAAAAAAAGGTGTTTGGTACCAATTATAAGCGTATAGGTGTAAAACTATCTCAAACCAAAATCACTGATCAAAAGAAAATTTCAAGAAACGATTCCATAAGTATTTTTAAAACAAAATTGCTACATGCGAAGTCTGCAGGCCACAGTGACGAATAGTTCGCACGTACGCAAACGACGGAATTTTAGATTATATTGTTCTTCTAATTTAATACTACAACACTTCTTAACTTCTAGCTATTTATGCAGTGAGCTTCTTGATTAACTCACAACTTACCAAGAGTTTCGTTCATGAACACAAGAAATTCAGCCACCGGCCATCCAGAATGAAACCCTACATTCAGCAAACACAACAAGAACTTATATGAGAGGGTTTCGTAGCAAACACAGTAGTGTGCAATGCTAAAGTTGATACATGCATGTACTTACTTTGTTTGTTCTGAAATATTCTCACTGCCACCGAACCCAACGGACCCAGAGACTCCGCGATTGACAAGCTTTAGGGTAATGTATAAACAACAGGAATGTTATGTACAGTATACGTATAATTCTATATGTAACGTTTTTGTTGTCTTAAATTGCTCTCCGCCTTACAGTGAAAGAAGAAAGAAGATTAATAACGCTGGAATGGGCGCCACATCATTTAAACCTAGATTTATTATGTGAGATATGTCACAGTTTGTAATTAAGTACATAGGTATAAGTCGAAAGCAAATTAATTAGATTTTGGTTTAAATTCATTTATTAGACCAACTAAAGTGTTTTAATCTTTAATTATTCCAAATATTATAGAAAATTATTTTAAAATGTGTAAAGTAAACTACGTAATGTAATTTGTAAATATTGTATTATCTTACAAGAGTTTTGTATGTAAAAATATATATAATAAAAAATAAACTTATTAAACTACAAAAATCCAATTTCATAAAGCGATCTTAACATAAAATACATAATAAAATAAAACGTAATGTGTCCATAATTGAAATCACTGGGTTTTTAATAATGTACTTTCGAAAATGCAAAGTATGTTTACTACATGTAATATTACAAGTTTTCTAAGTTGGTAGGTAGTAGGCACCTACACTGTATTAGGTAATAATATATTTGTACCAACGTTTGTCAAAACTCTAGTAAGGTGCATTAGAGTAATTCTGAAAGTCGTCTAATTACGAAAGTCGCATAAAAATCACCATTAGTTCCATCATATCAAGACTCGGTTTCGCAATCACCAGAGCATTTCTATCATTCGGAGTTACCCTAATGCACCTTAACATATCATGCGTATTGTCCGCTGCAGAGTAGCAGGACGGTCTACTTTGCAGTTGACTCTTCCTCATTGATAAATAAATGCATTGCAAATGATTTCGTATGGCATCATAATCTCATGTACATTTATAACATTGACTTGATTGCTTAAAAACTAACGTAATAAAATGCTATCACGATTCACGACATTGATATTTCTGAATGAAATGTAAAAAAATGTATATATTGTTTTGTACTGAAACTCTGCGGTAGTATTAATATACATATCGCTATTGTTTATAAATGTTTAACATATTGCCCAGTTACAGCCTCTTACATTTCTTTAATATATTTGGAAAATGCTGCTGTCTCGCTTATTAAATAATTTACATATCAGTGGCGGCGCGAACTACATACGTACACTATTTAGTTGGTAAAATACTTAAATTTGTGCGTGTGTACGGGAAAACGTCCCACTTTGTTGATTGCTATAAAGCCGCTTTGTCAGTTTATTCATATAAAGATACAAGTAAATCTCGCCTTAATGGCAACCGACAAAGTGGGACGTTTTACTAAACACACTCACATTTGTAGTTTATAAAAGACCGAAAGCATAACATACGCAATAAAAATATTCACAAATTAGGCAAGACCATGAAAATCGAGTTGTATGGACGCTCTGCCACTGGTATAGTTAATTATACTACCTATAAGTAATTAGATATATTATATTTTATTAGTGTCATGTCATGGTTAAATTAAATTTGGGGCAAGAAAATTATAACCGGCCATAATTCATAATTGCTAGAACTAGTAGCATTAGTGATAATATTAAACTTATTAATGTGTCAAATTTGAGATTCTTAGTTGAGAAATAGTAATAAAATCTATAGTTACGTAAATATATGTTAACCCCTCGTATGCTTAGACATGAAGTATTACATGTGAATTAGAATCTATTGATTTAAATGTCATTTTCAATGATCAAAAATGGCAGGCCGCCTCCAGAGGTTAAATCTTTACTCGTCATTTGTCACTAGAAAGATGTGGAAATATATAAAAATGTGGTGAAATGAGACATAGTGGCAGTCAACTTGCCATCGTCACATTACAGTGTTTGTATTACAGTGAAATACTTTGTTAACGCATCCTATTGGCACTTCGTAGTTTGTTTACTACATGAGTATTAAACACAACAATCACATTTATTGTTACACTACCTGCAATAATGCCACTTATTTGTTTTGTTGACTTCAATCATTATCAGCTGCGTCAAAGCTGCATGAAACTAACCTATCACTAATAATTAGACATGCCCGTTTTATTTTGTTCACTATAATAACCTAACTATTGCTAGGATTTTTAATCAGTTCATTTGTTTTATATCAAAGATTCATTGATTGTATACAATATTAGATAACTACATTATAAAGTATAAAAAATTCTCCCCGATTGTGATAATCATAGAAGAACGAGCAATATGTTTTGTTTAAAACAATTTGTGACAGGTAGTGCGTTTTCACATTATCCGATCCGATATCGGATGTCGGACCGATATCCCATACATTATACGCGCCAACTTGGATTTTTTCCATTGAAATCCTTCCGACACCCGATATTGGTCGGATAATGTGAAAACGGACTTATTCTTACATGTAACATGAATGTATAAATAATTGATCCTTATTTGTAAAAGCATTGGCAGCTAGTGAGAACTATTCGTTAGTTCGTACATCAAATTTAGAGAAGTCCAACTTCGTCATAAAACCCAACTAATTTGACAGCGACCTTGTTTACTTTAAACGTTTAAGTCTGTCCTATTCAATTCGTTGCCAACTCAGCTTAGACTCCAGCCAATGCACAAAGCCGCTTTTACACTTAAGGACACCCAACACATCTAATACAATCAATGGTCCTTTGTTTTATATTAGTCGTTTTGTGTTTGTTGTATCTATCGGTTGGAACGTCCTACCTCGATGACTTGGGCACCGCGCGAGGGATCTTCCTCTGGATGCCTTCTTGCTGGTAGTCGAGGTTGCAGGGCTTGAGCAGTTCTTGCCCGCCTTGGTGGAGCCACTTGTTGCACACTGTGAAATAACAAATATATCAATTTTACAAAACTATACCTAATTAATAAGGTCCGGCCTTTTAGTAGCTACAGCAAGTGTTGCCGAGAAAAAAAACTTGAAAGTTATGTATCTGGCTTACTATACAGCGGGCGGTTAGAACTTATAATTTATGTCAGATTCATCCAGAACAGCGCCACGTTCTCTGCGGGACACGCTGACCCCAGCCTGCTCCGGTATATCTGCTAGCGTCACTCAACCCACTTGTAACCCGCTTAGGCGAGTACGTCACACATCACGTGACATATGACGCGCTCGCCGTCGGGCGATAATCTTTAAGGCTTGAGGGTTCTTTTTCTCCACAGCTTACATCGGGTATGTGTTAGACTCACCCCACTTGGAGCCACGCAGCACGGGGCAGGCGGCGTGGCGAGTGGCCAGAGGGGTGCAGGTTCATCCAGAACAGCGCCACGTTCTCTGCGGGACACACTTCACCAGCTCGCTTCGGTATATCTGCTGGTGTTACTCACCCCACTTGGAACCTGCTCGGGTGAGTACGTCATACGCCACGTGACGCGCTCGCCGTCGAGCGACAATCTTTAAGTCTTGGGGGTTCCTTTTCTCTACAGCTTGCATCAGGTATGTGTTTGACTCACCCCACTTGGAGCCGCGCAGCACTGGGCAAGCGGCGTGGCGAGTGGCCAGAGGGGTGCAGGTTCATCCAGAACAGCGCCACGTTCTCTGCGGGACACACTTCACCAGCTCGCTTCGGTATATCTGCTGGTGTTACTCACCCCACTTGGAACCTGCTCGGGTGAGTACGTCATACGCCACGTGACGCGCTCGCCGTCGAGCGACAATCTTTAAGTCTCGGGGGTTCCTTTTCTCTACAGCTTACATCGGCTATGTGTTTGACTCACCCCACTTGGAGCCGCGCAGCACGGGGCAGGCGGCGTGGCGCGTGGCCATGTCGCCCTCGCCGGAGGGGTGCAGGTTCATCCAGAACAGCGCCGCGTTCTTTGCGGGAACACGCTCAGGCCCAGCTCCGTGAATACTGTCGCGCCGCCTTGTGCCACCTCCGACATCTGTCAACCACACAGGCAAATTAGTTACTCTTTTTTAGCGCGGTATTACGATGAACTATTTTTTCCCCCTTTTATAGGGTTCAATCAGCTTTATTTGACTTTCGCAACAATTTAATTAAAGATCGAGGCATCGCATCATTTAAACCTCAAGTGAACACTCGCTGCGCTACTTATTTACACGAGTGAGGCTACTGGACAAGAGCAAAATAAAAACAAGAGGAATTTTAGAATAGAGGAGAGGCATTAAAAAAAATACGCAGTTTATGTACTTACGTAGAACAGCACTGTAGCAATTCTGTTGCCATCGAAATGGTTGAAGGCGTTTTCATATTTCTGTAAATAAACATTTTGTTTCGCACATTTACTAATTAAAATATTTTTTTCGGTCATTTCATTACTTTATAAACTACTAGCTTTTGCCCGCGGCTTCGCTCGCGTTAGAAAGAGACAAAAAGTAGGCTATGCCACTATCCATCCCTTCAACTATCTCCACTTAAAAATCACGTCAATTCTTCGCTCCGTTTTGCCGTTAAAGACGGACAAACAAACAGACACACACACTTTCCCGTTTATAATATTAGTATGGATACGGGTTTTTGTATTAAAATGTACTTAGGTTTTTCGTGAAATCATAAATAATAATAAAAAAAAATTGTTTGCTCTTAACCGCCTTTTGCCGCTAGGTCCTTCTCTATCGCATGGAAAGTTTATTAATTCGTTGCTGATGCTGCAGCTGGTACATACCCTGGCGAAGTCGTAATGCGGCTCATAGTGTCCGCCGATGCCGTAGTTGACGACCTGCAGCTCCTCGGCCGAGGCGACGGAGAGGCCGGTCATGTGGTGCACGCGGCGCGTCACGCGCGCCACGACGCCCGCCTCGGCGTCGCGCAGCCAGGCCGACTTGCTGATGCGGTAGTGCGCGGGGACCAGCTCGCCCGTCTTCGGGTCGTGGACGACGGCGCGTTTGAACTGCGAACGGGAGGTGTTGTTAGTCGAGTCGACTACTAGTGGTACTTCAATGGCCATTGCTTGCCATCGACGTTGTAACAAAAATAATTCGTCAAGCATTTTGGTGAAATACTGTTAGGACCACTTGCGCCAACGAAAATGGAGGGTTGTCCCACCATTTTATATGGAATTTGACAGATGACAGCCCACTAACCCTGATGAGTTAAGTGGTTGGTGCAAGTGGGCCTTAGCTGATATACTCAATGGCATCACAAATAACGCATGTACTGTATGCGCCGGGTCTCACCGTCGTTGATGACACTGAAAAGCGAGAAAGGAGGAAAACGACGAAACTTCGACAAGTAACCCAATTCAAAAAAACTGTAATACTCTTACGGTTCATGTCGTTAAGCGCGCTCCTAAGGTGCATGTGAAAGATATGGTCGAAATACATGCTATCAGTGCGTTTTCTTTACCTTTATTTGTACACTGGGAACTTACCCTCGGCATGGCCATATCCTGGATGCGCTGGATCTCATCGTCGGTAATGACGTCATGAAACACGAACACATCTGGGCTGATGTACACCTGTTCGACCTTGAACGGCGCGTAGCGCAGGAAAGGATGGTTCTCCGTTAGATAACGGCACTTCAGTCTGAGAACACAATGGTTATTGCTGTCAACGACATTCTACATTTGAAATTCAAATAAGTACAGGTAAAGGTTAGACTAATGTTAAACGTGGGTCATGTCATATCATGATTCAAGAGATCATATTTTTGCCACATTTGGAGTGAATGTTTCGGAATCAACAGATACAAGTATAAATTCGGAGTATATCACACGTAACTGTACAATTGTCTCTTAAAATACACCTGCACAGTGCACTTAAGAACATACATATAATAAAATACAGCTAGTAAATTTTCGGAGCACAGTTAGGTCAACCTTACTTAATTCTCGTTGGGTCAACTTCCTTCATATGTTTTGCAAAAGAGATAGGGTGAATAGGCTACTTGACCCTTTTTTAAAGTCTATTTTATATTATTTATTACTGGCAACCTGTCACTGCAATGTCACAGTTTCGTTTTCTTTCAACCCCTTATTTGCCAAGAGTGGCACTGAAGCTTTAGTAGTTTCATGTGTTCTGCCTACCCCTTTTTGGGATACGGGCGTGATCACAGATGTCATATAAACCATAGATCAAGCAAACGTATCTACTTAGCGTGTCAAATGAACTCAGTGAAATCCACTGAGTTGTCCATCTTTAATCGCAGCTTGCAGCTTTCGGGCGTCAATTTTTGTAAGTTGAAGTCAACAAAAACATTAAAAATGCCTCGTTACATGATATTTAATTGCAACAACATAAAACTTATCAACACTCAAGGGCCTGAGACATATTTAAAATCACAGGCAAGTAACAACTTCAGTACAAAATCTGACACGCTCGGCCGCCATACAAATAAATGAACTCGTTTCTTCTATCTAAATCTAATTCTGTGGGCGTGATAGTATGTATGTATGTTATTACTGTCCAATTAACCGAAAAAAATACTACCATATTTTATTACGACTTGAAAACCACAAAAAAACATTTATAAAGTTTACTTTAACTTAATAAGGCAAAAACATCATTAGCCATGTTAATCTTTAGATTGTCTGCGCCTGACGTAAATCGAATTGAGCACAAAATTTTCTGACATTTAAGTTATGAGGCATAAAGTTCATCATGTCAGGGATTGACTCGGCATGAACTTAAGTTAGGTTCTATGACGTTAAAATAAATATTACACAAATTTTTAATCGAAAATACCATTTTTTTACCCACTTTCACTTTTAATACTCAAAATCTATAAAAATTGGTTTCTTATGTCAAATACTACACGAAACAATCATTTTTTGTGCCAAATTCGATAAGAGTCTAGTAGCCTATTTATATGAGACGAAATCAGGTCTGAGAAAATAGTCTGAAAACGGTGTTAATACCTTTTAGCAATTTCACTAGAGATTTCCATCTCGCCACGGCACAGCGCCTCGTACTTTTTCCTCTCGATGGCGTAGTCCCTCATTTCGTCGGACACCTCGGGCTTTGCCGGCTCTTCCCCGGTTTCCTGTCGCAACGGATATAAGATATGATAACGGATGGTACGGAGGGATATTTTTAACAGTACATGACTTTATAGCATAATAATCGGGCATGTAATTATGAATCATATTCAAAAGAAATAGAAGAAAAAAACCGGCTCACACCATGATCGGCCAACTACCACGGGCACCACCAAGGCTCCGGTAGACTCGTGCCTATCCGTTAGTAACCCCTGACGCAAAACGACGGGCTGTTATATGTTTGACGTGTCTGTTTGTGTGTGTGTCTGTCTGTGGCATCGTAGCTCTCGAACGGATGAACCGATTTAGACTTAGTTTTTTTTGTTTGAAAGCTGAATTAGCCATGTTTCATGAAAATCGGTCGACTATATCGGGGGCTTGGTCAAAATTTAAAATTTGTGGTTAGGTTATTAGTGTTATTACCGAACAATGTTATCCTGCAGTGGGGGGATGGTATGGTCACATGGACAATTGTAGTAAAAGATGCTCAAGGTTACAAAAAAAACACTAGCAACTTTTATTTTTCTTGTTGTTGTGTTAGTGTATATGTTATGATCTTGCTACCCCTCGCTGCAGTCTACGTGTGGCCTTGAATGTATTGAAATGTGGAACATTGCACCGCGCCCGCGGTTGTTCAGGGTCCAAGACTAGCAGCTTTTATATGTTACTTGTTGTTTTTGTTGTTGTGTCGTTAGGTAGGTATATTTGTTATGTTTTAGCTACTAACCCCTCGCTGCCTTCTACGAGTGGCCTTCTCCTGCTCGGCGATGGATTTCTTGAAGTGCGGAACGTTGCCCCGCGCCCGCGGATGCTCAGGTTCTAAGGCGAGCAGCTTCTCCGTCCATTCTAGGGCACTCTTCACGTCTCCTGTAATGTGAAAAATTATGTAAGCCACTGTTCGTAAAGCCTAACCGCTCTGTAAAAACCGGCCAAGTGCGAGTCGGGCTCGCGCACAAAGGGTTCCGTAGCAGCAAATATAATAAACTTATTATGTCAATTTATACACCTGCCAAAATTACAGTTAAATCAACCTATCTCAAAAACTATAAGAGATACTTTGATCAAACCAAAAATCGTTGAAAGAGTTAATTAGCATGCATCACCTCTATTTTTTTTAGAATTTTATACCCCGTAGTTATAAAAATAGAGGGGGGGGGACATACTTTTTACGACTTTGAGAGCTGATATCTCAAAAACCGTTCACTTTAAGAAAAATGTTTTTTAGAAAACTTTATATCATTTTAAAAGACCTTTCCATTGATACCCCACACGGGTATGTACATCGAAAAAAAAATTTTCATCCCTCAGTTACATGTATGGGGGGCCCCACCCCCAATTCTTTTTTTTACTATTTAGTGTCATAATTTTGTAGCGGTTCATACAACACATATTCCCATCAAATTTCATCACTGTAGTACTTATAGTTTCCGAGTAAATCGGCTGTGACAGACGGACAGACGGACAGACGGACAGACGGACAGACGGACATGACGAAACTATAAGGGTTCCGTTTTTGCCATTTTGGCTACGGAACCCTAAAAGTACCTTAAGTTAACCTTGAAAATCTAAAGAATTGTACAATACTCTACTCCACTCGCGTCAATAGGTAGGATATTAGTTGCCATGTTATAAATTGGGCTTTAAATTAATTATTTATTTACAGGTGACTAGCGCAGGTAACGCGAGAAGCGGATTTACAAGGAAACTTTAGCTCCGTGAAGGAATGCGAGACGGTCTATTGTAGTTTGTTGAACGCCTCCATGGACCAGGAGAGTTCATGTAGTATAATGTTGTACATGAGTAACAGACTCACCCTTCAGGTAATGGGAGAAGCTGATGTACTCGAGCAGTTCGATCTCCGTGAAAGAATGCCAGACAGTCTCCTCCTTCAGTTTGCTGAGCGCCTCCATGGCCCAGGCTAGAGCGTTCTCGTAGTCTTTCATATTGTACAGCGCTCGCATGAGCTCGTAGCAATCCGCCGCCGACATGGAGGAACTGAGAAAAGTGGCGAGATTTAACTGATAATTAAAGTCACGGATATTGTAATGAAAATATTGATTTAACTAGTAGCTCAACATTGAATAGTATTCCTTAAAACTAAAAACCTTTAAAAAGTACAACCCCGAAAGTCGACGAGAGCAGACCGGAATTTGACAACTCTTGGTGGTCAGGTGAGTCAGTTCAGAGGTCTGTAATCTCGTCTGGCCTACGCTGGGCTGGTCAGTCTTTCGGTGTGGTGTGGAGTATTCTTTCCAACATTTAACTTCCATGGGTCCAACAACATTTAGGTATACCTGTAAGTGACTCCGTTAAGCACGCCCTGAGACAGCTCGTGCACGCTCAAGTGGTAGGTGGTCTGTAATCTCGTGAGGGAGTGCGCCGCGCCCGCCAAGTCCTCTAGTATGGGGTACTTGACGTCCATCGTACCAATTAGGTATTGTATTCAATAATGGCATGTACCTGTAGGTGACTCCGTTGAGCACGCCCTGAGACAGCTCGTGCACGCTCAAGTGGTAGGTGGTCTGTAATCTCGTGAGGGCCTGCGCCGCGCCCGCCAAATCCTCTAGTGTGGGGTACTTTACGTCTGCGTGGTTCATCGTAACGTTTTTGATGTATTCTGCAATTGATGATGAAAGATTGTCTTTAAACCTAGTCAGCTGAGCTACTCCTTTATACATTCCTTGTCATTCATGTTAGTACAGTTTATTCATTTTCAACAAATAACTACTATAATTTACAGGGCGTCATCTACGAAAGCATCCAACAAGCAATCAACAAGAAAAACGGTCAATAGAATTTTACTTTTCTGTAAAAATGTAAAGTTAATCTTCATTCAAAATGTCAAATGTTAGGATGGATCCTTTCCCCTAAACGTCCTCAAGATATTTAAACGTAAATAATCCGAGTACTAACCTGTGCCAATTTTAATACTATCTTCTATATCATCTAATTCCGTAGTCAGTCTTTTGATTAAGGTAAATGCATTGATGGGATTTCCCAAATAGTTAGGAATGTCATCCATGGCCTTCTCATGTTCGAGCTTGTACAAGTCCAAGTGCCTAAAAAAGGAAAGGTTGGTACTTAAGTTTTTGTTCCATTACACAATCTTAGACTAGTCGTATTATTTCCCGTGCGGTGGTGGTAGTGATGATGATAGAATCAATGTTAGCGCAATGGCTCTAGTACATTTAGTACACTCACATACGCGCAACAGAATGGGAGCGAAGAGCCGTGAAGTGACAATGACAGCAAAGCGATCCGTGTGATCCGTGTGTGATCCGACCGCAACCGAACTAGAACCGACTGACTCGGACCGAGAGCGCGCCGAAAACGGCCGATCAGCTCTCGACTAGTACGAGCGAGCGTTACTGTACGCCATATCCACAATTTGTCTATCACTCTTTCAGTGTACTACTGTACTAAATGTCCTAAAAGAACGAACTAGTACACTTCGGAGATCGTACTAGTTGGGAGCGATCTTTTCAGTGAACGAGCAGGCACAACTTTACCCTCTGGTACATCATTGACAAAAGGATTTAATTGTTCATCTTAAGCAAAGCGCGAATTACCGGAGGCGAGCGGTTCGCGAATAACTACATATCTAGATCACCAGATACGGAGTCTAAGATGCAAGACGAAGACTCTAGATGAGGTTGGCGTCATTCAGTGTAAATGAGCTTTGTCTTACCTTGTCTGTTGTTAAAAATAGCCAACTGTTTCCTATTTATTAAGGTAATACGAGAGCACTAGTTGACAACCATCTGCGCGCAATGACTAAAGACTGTATCGTTAAGTATGAAGACAACTTTGAGTAGCCGTATTTATTTGCTATTATTTTTTTTTCTTATAACAAGACATGGGCTTAATAAGGCACATAATAAGGTACACATTTTGTCCTAGAAACTCGACGTAAAGCATATGGTTTAGACAGTATTGACTTAATCCTCCCGAGTACCAATTACGATTCCGGACAAATGCTACTAGAAAATTCCTTATACTTAACGATACAGTCCTTAAATCATTTAGATTGGCGTTCGAATTATAGAGCGTTGCTCCGAGAGCTTTAAATACAATAACTAACAAACGGTCGGTGACGATGCTCAACAATTGGAATTTATTTGTGCGGTCTGCAGTAGAACTATTCAGGAGTTCAATAAAATTTTCTGTTATAAAGGGTGTTTTTTTTAGAGGTATAGAACTTTAATTTGGCAACACTTTTTTAATTGGCGGTAAACTATAAAGTGATTTGTGTTTAGTTTGGTTTGGCATTTCAAGATTGAATAAATAGGCGCTTGGACAACGCTTCCAGATTGTGAAAATTTATTTTGAAAATCATGGATCTGTTCCAAAGACTTCGTCGATTTTCATAAGCGAATTTTGTTTAGCGATGAAGCTCACTTTTGCTTGAATGGATACATCAAAAAACAAAACTGCCACATTTCGTGTGATGATAATCCTCAAGCCTATGTTGAGACACCGTTACATCCAGAAAAACTGACCGTTTGGTATGCTTTATAGCCTGGTGGGATAATTGGTCCGTACTTCTTTAAAAACGATGCTGGCCAGAACGTTACAGTCAATGGTGACCGCTATAGGGCCATGATTACTGATTTTTTCGTTCAACCATTGAACGATCATGATGTGCAGGAACTGTGGTTTCAACAAGACGGGGCAACATGCCACACAGCTCGTGCCACAGTTAACTTATTGAAGGAAACGTTTGGTGATCGCATAATTTCACGTTTCGGGCGTTTCGGCCCCATGAATTGGCGTCCAAGATCGTGCGATTTAACGCCACTCGACTATATTCTGTAGGGATATGTGAAGTCTCTAGTCTACGACGATAAACCCGAAACCGCGTTGACCACTTGAAGGACAACATTCGCCGCGTTCTTGCCGATATACGGTCACAAATGTTGGAAAAAGTAATCGAAAACTGGACCTCCAGATTAGACTACGTCCGAGCCAGCCCTGGCGGTCATATGCCAGAAGTTATATTCAAATTATAATGCCAGAAAATTGTCTATCGAATAAAGTTAATTTCATGTCAATTGAAAAATATGATCTTTGTTTTATTCCATTTCAAAGTTCTATACCTCTAAAAAAAACACCCTTTACTACATTGCACGAACGAGGGCTGCTACTTAAGTATTCCGAATAAAAAAAAACAATAATTTATTGCTTTTTTCTTTGTTGAATATTTCGGCCAAGACAAATGATGCACTTTTGTATGCATTAAGTCCAATCTCAGAGCACTTTACCAGCACAATTCTGATTGGGGTGTAACAAATATGCATTCTGTAGGTATAATCTGTTGTGTTATGTACCGTACTCAAAAACGGGTATTTATTTAGTAAACTTTTTTTACATCCAAATATTCTTGTCATATCTTACAAATGGTCATGCTAAAAACGTAGCCTAAATAAAAATGGGATCGTGTATGGTGTTAAATATATACATTCAATAAAAAAAATCGGTGCAGTAATGAGGGAGATATCGAATAACAAACATTTAAAACAAAAAAAAAATCATATAGATTACAGACGAATAAAATTGAAAACCTCCTTCCTTGAGATTTGGAAAACGGTTAAAAATGCCTAAAACGTCAAACTTACCGTTTCAATACCGCTATTCTCTCCTCTTCCTTCAGAATATAATGGTCCAAGTCGTCAATGATCCTCTTGTGCGTCTGCAGCAGTGGCTCCATCTCTGCGATGGCGGTGAACAGCTCCGCGTGCGTCCATGACTCCAGGTGCAGGAGGAACAAGCTTAGGCAAGCTATGTGCGAGATCGTAGGAACCATCATTGTCGTGCTGTGAAAGTGTGAACCTGCAAAAATTGGTTATGAATAATTTATGTAGCTTATGGGTTTGAAACCGGTTATTGACTACTATAAATACGAAGATTGAGCTCGAAATTATTCAAATTGCTAATACGAGTAAATGGGTTTACAATTATTATAATTAATTAGTTATCTCACTCCACCTGTCTCATGTTTACTTATTTTTGTTCGAGAGCCCGTTTTTAGATGTTATCACCTACTTGTACGGGTTGTACCCATAATATACATACATTTGTCACATACCTAACTACCTACCACAAAAAATAGAAGCCAAAATTTTGAATAATTTTACAAACGTAGTAGAGTCTTAAGCTGAACTGTTGCGTTTGAAGTTGCCTGGTGAAACTGAGATCAAAACGTAAACAAAAATGCTTGTTCCAAGACGTCTTGAAACACACTTAACATACATATTTGCATATTGCATTTCTGAATTGCTAGCAGTTACAGGTTTCGATAATTAAGTAATAAATAATATTAATATACATACAATATACAGATATAACTAATTAATTCATTATCACGGGTTTAAACAATACACGATTCATTATTATGATTCAAGGAAGCGTGGATTAACTTTAAGATAGGTATATGTTTGTATGAACTTGTTATGAATAAAACAATGAAACATATCTATCTCATATATCTGTAAACGAACAAAGAATTCCATTTGTGGAAAAAACGTGGTCACGTCAAGAATTCAAGGTATCAGATCATAAAGGGGGTTTTCTTGAAAATTCGTATTAAGTCATTCTTCCATAAGTACCTGTAATAAAGTAGCATACCTATTAACCTAATACTGAATTTCATTATGATAAAAACCGGCCAAGTGCGAGTCGGGCTCGCGCACAAAGGGTTCCGTAGCAGCAAAAAAATTACAGTTAAATCAACCTATCTCAAAAACTATAAGAGATACTTTGATCAAACCAAAAATCGTTGAAAGAGTTAATTAGCATGCATCACCTCTATTTTTTTTAGAATTTTATACCCCGTAGTTATAAAAATAGAGGGGGGGGGACATACTTTTTACGACTTTGAGAGCTGATATCTCAAAAACCGTTCACTTTAAGAAAAATGTTTTTTAGAAAACTTTATATCATTTTAAAAGACCTTTCCATTGATACCCCACACGGGTATGTACATCGAAAAAAAAATTTTCATCCCTCAGTTACATGTATGGGGGCCCCACCCCCAATTCTTTTTTTTTTTACTATTTAGTGTCATAATTTTGTAGCGGTTCATACAACACATATTCCCATCAAATTTCATCACTGTAGTACTTATAGTTTCCGAGTAAATCGGCTGTGACAGACGGACAGACGGACAGACGGACAGACGGACAGACGGACATGACGAAACTATAAGGGTTCCGTTTTTGCCATTTTGGCTACGGAACCCTAAAAACCGAATATTAGTTTCAGAGCACCAAAACAAAATCGCTCGCGGTTTAAAACGTGGGATTTTACTTAATCTGACTGGACTTAGGTCATGTACCATGCAACAGGAATAATTCGGAAATAATTCGGATTCGGATTCCATTTAAATAATTCGGAAAGTACCGTTTTTGGGCAAACCGGTCAAATGAAGGAAATGTAAGGTATTTTTGCAATGTGAACGAAGAGGGCGTTGACAGTAGCAGTAGGTATGTCACGGTACATTGTGCATGCCTTTTGTACCGCCGTATATCCGCATCAACTCGCGTGGTGCATCGGTCATTTGCAAGGTTCAACTGGAATCACATATGTATAGGTACCTTTTGTATATAAAATTAATTATTGTCACGATGCCAAGAGAAGGCCTTCTAAAGAGCAATGGGCCCGGCGGGCCCAACTCCAACCTATTCAATACTCAATAGGTAGGTAGCTTTAGGAAGCTCATCGCCTGGCGAACTAATTTCAATAAAAGATGTTCTTTCGGTTATGTTCCTATAAGAATTACGAACGTCGAAAATCTATGTACTTACGTCTATTATAGGTCTTTGTGAAGATAACGAGCTCCGAGCTCCGTAAAGTAGGTACCTACGCCATGGACTGTAAAAAGGGGAAACTTAGAAAATACTTATTTAGTAGGTACGGCCTTCGATATAACTTCTCATTCTTCACAAGACGTCTGCAGCGTCTGCTTAACCCATCGTATGCTCAGGCACGGATCCATACGTAAAATTTTCTAAACCTATATCTTTTTGCATTGTTTCCGGTACGATTTTTTTTTGCTCTACATGGCAAAGCCGTGGTTGGAAGTGTTGGAACCATAGCTGGGCATTAACTCGTTAATCCGTTAATCGTTAATTAATGAAGAACATTTCGATTAACGGATTAACTTTTAAGTTAACTCTAAAAAATGTTAAAAAAGCCCGATGTACGGAAAATCCTAGCTAAAAGCCCGAAATATTACCTAAAGAAGTATTGTTCACGTGGGTTCGCTTTTACTAATGTTGATTCGATGAATTCTAAGTGCTCCATGGCGACTGTTCTAGTGACAAGGCAGCAAATTCGACCCCATTTACGACCACATTCTCTCCCCTAGCTTCTACCGGGCTTCCGCCTGCTGTGATCTTGCAGCTCTCCTGACCCAGCTCTTGGCAGTATCTCAGGCGATCACTGCCTTCCACATGCAGTCTAGAGTTAGAGTTAGAGGCTTTTACTGTACTTCGGGCCTTTACAGTAATATAATACATTATAGTGGATTACTGGTACAACTAAATACCTACAGTAAAATTATTTTTTTGTCACGTGTTAACGGATTATCGATTAACTTTAACTTACGTTAATTGAAATGTATCGCTTTAACGATTAACGAAGTTAACTTTTTTAGTAACGGATTAACGATTATCGAAGTTAAATATTTGATTAACGGTGCCCAGCTATGGTTAGAACCCACGATTTTTTGACGCATCCGCACACGAGGGGTTAATAAACGTAGGAGTTAATAAATTATGTAGAAATTATGAATATACCCATAGATTAAATATAACAAGATCATACCATCCCGTACATTAAAATGCGACCGCCTAAGACCGCGCTTACACTCCACCACACATAGATGGCGTTACAAAAAAAATGTCTTGTAGCTTTCGATTATACTTGTAGATGGCGTTAAGTGTCACTGTTGACATAGATTTACGGCTCGGAATTGACACTTAATGCCAATCTACAAATAATCGATGGCAACAAGGCATTTTTTTTGTGGCGCCATCTATGTGTGGTGGAGTGTAAGCGCGTTCGTAGGCGGTCGCATTTTAATGTATGGGATGGTATGATCTTGTTATATTTAATTTATGATATACCCAACTAAATAGTGAGTGATGACAAGTTGTGCAAATTGAAGTTAATAGTTTGTTTTGAGTAGGTATAATGATCAATTGGGTCAGTTGGCCCATACACAAATATAACTTAAGGTTTACAGAAGAATACGTGCTTCGTTTCAAAACGCTTATGTGATCTTATGTGATAGGTAAACCATCAGATCCACGAAATTGTATTGCGTAAAAATCTATACCTACTCACGTGATTTGGATTTTCATAAATGTGATAAATGAGGCTCTAAATTGCTTAATTAATCAAACATTTCAATTCTCCGCCTCCGCCATGTAGCCACATCAGCCATCAGCTATTGCAAGCAATTGAGAGGTATGTAAGCTCGTAGCTACTAGCTGGCTAACTGGAAGCATGTGAGTGGTTATATTTGCATTAGGTTTGGGGAAACTTTATGCTTTCGAACTTTAAAAGCTCGTGAAATTTTCGAAGGATACTTCTTGCTGCAAGCTAAATTTACGTCTGTCAGTACTGTCCGTAGTTTAACCAAAATTCGCCAATTCAGTAATGAAATCGCATAACATCGTTGTTTATTTCATATGATATAATGTGTGATATACGTGACACGTTAAGCATAGACTCCTATACCTACTCTCGTTATCAATCATTCAATGAAAAGAACGTTGTCGGCGTCCCCACTGGAATGATTAGAGCAGATGTGTTCACTTTCAGACTGTTGCATTGTAGAGTTAGAGTATGTAGCATCATTAGGTACCTACTACAAATTGCTAAACGTGGCATTCATTTTTATCTTAAAAGAGGATTTGCTCACAGACGGATGTGTGGGTGTACTGATGGTTAGATATCTTATAGGCGCAGCAGTTACTTTTGGATGATGTCATGTCATGAATAAAATGTAGACCTAAACGATGTTAGGTAGTAAAATAACATACATAGATAATATCAAAGCTAACAATTTGCTTTATGCGAGGATGTATTATCCATCTTAATTGGCCATGGATTCTTATAAAAATAGACATGGTACATAGATAAATACGGTTTACGGTGATGTTTGATGTATAAAGGCATAACGTGAATTTTTACCTTTCGTTTCGTTAGTTTCCTTATTTTTCGTATAAGCCGGCACAGAATCAGGTCAAAACAATCAGTATTTCACCACTCTTCTAAACTACAAAACTTCTCACAATCAGTAACTATTAAGTTTCTCATTACCGTCCACGACACAGCTTTAAAGCTCCGTTCAAGTTCCAAACACAGATTTAACGTAAATATTTCTGTTTCGCATTAGACCGGCGACGGGTCAACGAACAAACTACTACCGCCCAGAAAGCTCGCGGCGAGCCGATGACCTTATCACAAATGTTTATAAATGTGACACGTTTCAATATTAATAATTACCTACTCTATATAGAAGCGTGGAACACTATAGGCCGGGTTCGTAGGCAAGGCCGCAATGGATTGATCGCTTTGCTGACGCGGCGCGGCGTGAACTGTAATTACGTTTACGATCGGGACTGTTCTGGAATGAGCTTCCTGTGACTGCGATGTGTGCGCGATTGTACGAAAAGTTGAACAAATAAATCAGCTGATAATATGGCCATAGGTTATTGTCGAGCGCGCCAGTATTTTTTTTTTGTAATAAATTTTTTGTAAGTAATTGTGATAAGCTTTCAAGTTTTCGACTTTAATTTGAAATCATGGATGATTTCATTTGAATGAATGATTTGATGAGTTTAGTGTCAGACTTTATTTGACATAGGTCATCCTTACCTTAGGTCTTTGGAGGGAAAGAGGAGTCAACTCAGTTGATGAATCTTACTAAATTTCATGTGGTGGGAAGGGGTTATGGCAAATGTTATGTCACTGTTTTAGTCAAAAAATAGTCTGAAAACTTGAGATAATATGATTACATTATCATGTTCATGCAGACATATTAATCTTATGCCCAAAAACTCCTGAGTACTTAATAATATGTATTAATAAAACATACATTTTTTTATTTGTTCCCTAGTTTAACCAACAGCTTATAAGTAAAAATAAGTGCATGGTTAGAAAACATACATCTTTATGTAGAGCTAATATCAAAATCTGTTTAAGATAAGATAAGATAAGATACATTTATTGATAAAATTTTACATAAAAAAAAAATGGTTTATTCATTAACTTCAGAACTTAACAATGTAGGTACATGATGGTGTCTCTTTTTAAGTATACAAGATACCTGTGTCAAGAGACATATTCAACTAAAACATATCATAAGGCACAACACACATCTACATCTGTATTAATAATATATTAAGAGTATCGACTTGACTTCCACCCACATATGTACCAAGTCTTTGGCAGCTTTACCTTTGTTTGATTTTACAATATGTAATAATTTATTCTGTTTAATGTTTATGTACCCATTACACATCATCTCCCAAGAACATCACAAGCAATCATTTACAGATTTAACTTCTACAAGAAAACATAATTACTTGTATGTAAGTTAAAATACCTACTAGTTTTATTATCTTAGAAAAACAGTATGGAAGTAAATTTCATTAATTATGTTACAATCTATTAATGAATGTCACATTTAAACAAAAGTTTACAGAAGTTGTTGATAAGTTAATGACTTCTACACATCATTTTATGCTTGTGAGAACTCAGCAAAATTTCAACAGTTATTCCTGAATAATCTGATCATACTAAAATTAAATATACTTTTCTGGTTACTATCAGAGTTTTTATAGGTAAGTAAGTAATTGAAAAAAAGTAACATCTTCATGCCTAGTAGAAAACCCTTTTTTGATGGTGATGTTGCCACTATGGGTTTTAGTCTAAATATTATTATTAATAGTGCCTGAAAGAGAAGTCTTGGAGTTTAAGGGATCACATAGATACATTCTACGACTATTCTCTTCCTGCAAATACTCCTTAACAAATAACCACAAAATTAAAATTAAAAAAAAACCCCCGACTGCAACATAGTAGAGTAGACGGATTTTCATGAAACATGGCTAAGAACAGTCCCGACTAACTCAGCTTTCAAACAAAAAAAACTAAATCTAAATTGGTTCATCCGTTCGGGAGCTACGATGCAGACAAACAGACGGATGGACAGACAGACAGACAGACGGACAGACAGACACGTAAAACTTATCACCCCGTCGTTTTTGCGTCGGGGGTTAAAAAAGGGAAAATAGACCTTAACATGTATAAATTATGATTAGAAATTATAGGCCCTTGAAATGTGTGGTCAAAATCTATCACTTGCCTAGCAGAAACCATGCATACTTTGGAACTGAGATATATTTCGATTCTAATTAGGTAAAACAATACTTACTTTATTTCAAGCTGTTTCAACTTTAACGTAATTATATCGCAAAGTTTGTATATTTACTATTTTAATTTGTTGACTAGTAAATTGTTGTGACAGCAAAATTCCAAAAAAAGCACAAATAAGTGATGCATTGAATCTAGCGAACTTAAAATGAGGTACGAGTTTACCTTCTTTTTCTACTTATTTAATAAGCTTCTTAGATAGATCTCGAGTATATAAGTGACCTCCTTCCCTCTATCTTCCGACCAAGATAACCGTATTAATAATAAAATTTTTATTCGCTGAACTTACCTGGATAAAACTAAAATGCCATAACAACCCGCTGTTTCCTCAGTTAACTTTAATTCAGTATTGCTCAGAGAACCGTCAAATAATCAAATTATACTATTAAATTAGGTAACAGTGTCGATACATGTACACTCCGAGTCACGATAATTCACTCACTGATTTTTTTCGCGAAATAATCGTAACCACATCGTAACTATTGTTTCGATATGACTTTGACACTCTTGACAGTTGTAGACGTTGTAGTATGGAGTTTAGAAATTTTAATTTAACATTCCATACGTTGTAGTAAAATCTTTAATGTACAGCCAAACGACACACAACCGGATAACAGTCACAAGACCAGACCTAGACGGTCCGGTACACCTTGGTACACACGTCTGCTAAATGTATAATGTGAGTGTTTCAAAACGTTCAAACGGACAATTTAGAGATTGACATTTGACATGTCACTATTGTTGACACTTGACAGTTTATCTCTAATTAAAGCATGGTGCAATGTTTTAAAATAATTGTATTTGGTTTATTAACAGATAAATAATTCTCCACACATTCTGAACATGTCGAAAGTTAAGATAAAAGTTATAAGCCGAAACCCAGAAGACTACCTTCGAGCCACTAAAAGAGATATCCACAAATGTAAGCACTATATTTTTTATAGGTTATGTGGACAGCTAACACTATCATCTCGGATGTAAATAAATACATTTTATATAATGAAAATAATTAATTTTCAGTACCAAGGAACTATGACCCTGCATTGCATCCTCTAGAAGCACCACGTGAGTACGTTCGAGCACTGAACGCAGTAAAGTTAGAGAGAGTATTTGCCAAGCCCTTTATAGGAAGCCTTGACGGTCATAGAGATGGAGTATCTTGCATGGCCAAACATCCCAGTAGGCTCGCAGTACTGGCCAGCGGCGCGTTCGATGGAGAAATAAGAGTTTGGGATTTAGCTACTAGAAAATGTACAAGAAATTTTATTGCTCATGAAGGTTGGGTTAGAAGTATCTGTTACACTCCAAAGGGGACAACTTTTGCAAGTGTTGGCGATGATAAAACTATAAAGACATGGAAAACAGAAGTCCTGAGTGAGGATGATGAAGACCCTATTAACACACTTTTGAGTGCCTCAGTTGTTTCGGGGATAACCCATCACAGAAATAAGCCCATATTTGCAACTTGCGGTGAGCATTGTCAGCTATGGGAGAATACCAGAAATGAGCCTATTAAAATTTTTAAATGGGGGGTTGACAGTCTTCATCATGTTGCATTCAACCAGGTAAGATATGTGTAACATCAACAATAAATAATATTCTTTGCTGCTAAGCTTAATACATCTGTGTAAGATGTCCTATAATATTTATTTATGTATACTTATATATCTTGTATATAGTGTTATTCATTACTTAGTTTTAGTTTATTATTTTTATTGCAGTATCTTACAGGGTTGTGTTGAGTCATTACCATTTATAAGATCTTTTGTACATGCAAAGCAATGATTAAATTAATACTGAATACATAATTAGTTACATAAATCATGTAGGTCTATTACTTCATCAACCTTCCTCACCTTCTATCAACGATTTCTTGTTGTTAGAACTGCTGTAACATCTTTTGTACTATAATCATGATTTTCATGGTAATTGTTGATTCACTCATGTGGTTTTCTTAATTAGAGAACTAGGGCCCTTATGCTCTTAATGTGGCAATTTATTGTAATTACAAGTGTCCCCAAAATTTATTGAACAAGGAGAGTTCTCAAAGCAATTTCTGTTGATGTGTTTCAGGTAGAAACAAATATTCTTGCATCATGTGCTAGTGACCGGAGTGTGATATTGTATGACTGCCGTGAAACTGGGCCTCTCAGGAGAGTGGTGATGGAGCTGCGGCCTAATGCACTCTCCTGGAACCCCATGGAAGCCTTCATATTCACTGTTGCCAATGAAGATTATAAGTAGGCTTAATTTTTCATCATGCTTTTTCGATGTATATTGGCAAGCAGTCAATTCATCAAATGTATAAAATGAATATGTCATCAATTCATCATTATCATTATTTTTACAAATATTTCAATGTTCGTTATGCAAACTTACACTTTTGATTTTGTCAACTACATTTAGATCTAGATAGATCTATTTCTCTATCTAAATTTAGATTGAATTGGACTACCCTAATTAAATTTTTTTTTTAGCTTGTACACATTTGACATCAGAAAGCTAAAACAACCAATAAACATCCACATAGATCACACATCAGCGGTAGTCGATGTAGACTATTCTCCGACTGGCAGGGAATTTGTTGCCGGCAGTTATGACAAAACTGTGAGGATATTTGAAAGTCTGAAGGGGCACTCAAGAGATGTGTATCACACTAAGAGAATGCAGAGACTGACTTGTGTAAAGTGGTCCCTGGATGACAAGTATGTGCTCACAGGATCAGATGAAATGAATATCAGGATGTGGAAAGCTAGAGCATCGGAAAAACTTGGTGTTGTAAGTAATCCATAATCATCATCCTCCTTGGGTTATCCCAGCTTTTGCCACGGCTCATCCATAATAGTTTTTAATATTAAAGTGGCTGTTACCTGTTGAATATTTACCCCTGTAGACATAAAACTTAGCAGGCTTTTTAAAATGTAAAATGATGAACAGTTAATTAATATTCATGGCTTGCCGACATATCTGGAATTTATTTTAACTGGTAATCTATACTATTTATTTTAACTGGTAACATATCCGTGGAATAGGAATATGTTTTAATTATTTATATGTATTAAGAAAGTTGGTTTATCATAAAAAAAATCTGCTTTAGACACCCAACTATGCTTGTAACAAAAAACCGGCCAAGAGCGTGTCGGGCCACGCTCAGTGTAGGGTTCCGTAGTTTTCCGTATTTTTCTCAAAAACTACTGAACCTATCAAGTTCAAAACAATTTTCCTAGAAAGTCCTTATAAAGTTCTACTTTTGTGATTTTTTTCATATTTTTTAAACATATGGTTCAAAAGTTAGAGGGGGGGGGGACGCACTTTTTTTCCTTTAGGAGCGATTATTTCCGAAAATATTAATATTATCAAAAAACGATCTTAGTAAACCCTTATTCATTTTTAAATACCTATCCAACAATATATCACACGTTGGGGTTGGAATGAAAAAATATATCAGCCCCCACTTTACATGTAGGGGGGTACCCTAATAAAACATTTTTTTCCATTTTTTATTTTTGCACTTTGTTGGCGTGATTGATATACATATTGGTACCAAATTTCAGCTTTCTAGTGCTAACGGTTACTGAGATTATCCGCGGACGGACGGACGGACAGACAGACATGGCGAAACTATAAGGGTTCCTAGTTGACTACGGAACCCTAAAAAACAGGCATTTTTGTTTCCACATTGCTAAATATATATTTAATACAAATTAAATGTCTCTTACAGTTGAAACCACGTGAACGTACCGCCCTCAACTACTCCGACGCTCTAAAAGAGAAATTCGCCAACCACCCCCAAATCCGGCGCATCGCTCGCCACAGGCATGTCCCGAAGCACATCCTCAACGCCCAGAAGGAGATCAAGACTATCAAGGAGAAAGGCAAGAGGAAGGAGGCCAACCGCCGCGCGCACAGCAAGCCGGGCGCCGTGCCGCACGTGTCGGAACGCAAGAAGCATGTTGTTAAGGAGGATGAATAAATATTATGATTTGGAGACTCTTTTGTTTCAATTGAGGCGCGGTATAATAAAGAGTACTATCGATATCGTACAGTATGGCCACTCCCGCTCCTCGCTGAAAGTGCCGCCCACCCCCTCTCGGTTACCTCACAGTTACCGCCTGTCAAAAACGCGAACAGTCGACCTGCATAGTACGCGTTCACCTACACGAGCTTAGATAGACTGTGTGATAGGAACGCGCCTCTTTCATATATTTGATCGGCAGTGTCCGAGGTGTGCTTGTCTTGAGGTGACCCTAATTATATCAACTCAGGATCGGCCATAGCCTATAGAAAAATCTTTAAGCAATATGATCCGAACACGTCCACGAGTTGGCAGCGCTGATTCAACTGAATTACACTTTCAGCTACTTTTTCGTGGATATAAAGCTGTGGGCGTAGCACACTAGTGAGATAAACTTTATCGCGTCTGTGTGTTCCTATCGCACTTACAAATACCTAGTGCGAAAAGGACGGTCTGACGTGATAAGGTTTATCACGCTAGTGTGCTAGGCCCGCTGATTTCTATCATTTTTGTCGAAAAATAAGACTAGCACGGGAAGCATGGTCGCGCGATAGACGATAAAATATCAGGCCGTCCCTACCGCACTTACAAATAGTGCGATAGGGACGGCCTGCTATTTTATCGTCTATCGCGCGACCATGCTTCCCGTGCAGCCCTAGTTAGAATTTTATTGAAAATGCAGAGATAACTGACCCGCTGCATGTAAATTTGTTTCTAGGAAAACCAAATTATATGTGCAGTTTACTGTATGTACATCTCAATAGTGTCGCTTAACTTCAAACTTAATCCGTTCTGCATATATGTGTTATCATTCATTATATTTCAACGAACATAGCCGTATTCGATACACGATTTATTGAAATCGGCTCGATAGAAAAAAATTGCAAAGATTGGTCTCGAGTTCGTCATTAAACGGTTCTATGTATTTCAATTATTCAGTTAGTTGTCTTTAATTAATATTATAATAACAAAAATATACATATCTAAAACACTAACGAAACATTTTGCACAAATAATGCATCTTTCTATTTTATTTTAATATTTTTCCGTACTTTTCGGACCTAGCCGCCCTCTTTTAGTGACATCGCGCTCTCACTTACTCCCATACGAATAGACAGTGTACGCTAGCGTCAAGGTCATTGGGTGTTGTCAGCGTCTTAATAAATACGCCACGAGTATTTTTTGACTCAGCTAAACACGTTGCATATAATACTTTTTCTACAACCATATAAGTACACTTACTTATTCATAGTTTTCTAGAATAACTTTCGTGAAATTCGCACTATTTCCTGTATTTTTACTTGTCGCCCTCCCTTCTGTTCCTGCACTCGCACTCCCCCCGCGCCGCCGCCAGCCCCGGGCCCCGCGCCCCTGCTATATCCATTAAAGGCTTCCTAACAATGCTTTAAGAGCTACATCGTATGCGTGGTTGCGCGGGGCACCGGACGGAGGCTGGCATCTTTTATGTAGGGTTTTCAAGATCTATGCACGACACTGTAAATGACGAGAATAACACTACGGGAGTAGAAAAAACCCTTTACAAATGTCACATACGATTTTATTGATACTATATTATGATAGGTATAAAAATCTTTTATTCAATCAAATGATATTTAAAGAGATACTACCTAATAACATTCATATTCGGTGTGCAATTGAGATCAAATAGGTACTTTGAACGGAAATAAACATATCCTCCTTAAGCCCAAGAAAACCATATAAGAAAACTGCGACGTTCTCTATTAACCCATTCATGGCCAGCAACTCAGCTTATGAGTCATGACGGAACAGTTCCGCAGGGCCGATGACTCGCATGTGAGTTCTGAATAAATTCTGATTTAAACATAAACAAAACGTAATAATGTAAGTATAATTTGAGCTAACAACCATTTTTATTAGGTGTAATGAATAAAAAAAATATAAAGTTGTTTTTTTTTAGTGAAATGGGGTCTAGAATATTCAAGTTCGGTTTACTATAAGTGTAATATAGTAAATATTCTGAAATTCGAGATACATACGTATTCCAAGCAAATGGATGAATCCACATTTCAAAAATATAAATAATATATATATGCCTGAAGTTATAGACACGACTCAAGGTATGGGTCGCCGTGGCCTGGCGCTACTTGTAAAAACTACACATATTTTCGTAGCACGCAAAAATAAACTTTATTGCATTGTTTTAAAGCTTATTTCATGACGAAATTCCTTGCAACTTGTACCATTTTACAACGTATTGCTGTTTGGATGGCAGCAAGCAACATTTCTAAGAACCAAACTTATTACCATGCTGTATTATTTTGTTTCATTACAAAAACAGGGTGGCTTAAACAGTCACATACTAAATAGTAATTGTATTGTATATCATAAAAGTGTGTGACAAATATTTACAAGACAAGCTTTTTTCTAAACATTTGCGTGGTGTTTATAACAGTTTTTAAGTGCTCTATTGTTTCTATTATAATGACGTTCACCAAAACAAAGATCATGACCGGCCACATGTAAGATTATCGGTGACACTTGGCCAATAAACAATGAATGCACCTGAGCGGCGGCGAATTAAGCGGTCGTCTTATCTTTCACGCGGTTTTACAAAAACTCCCCTCTATTAGGATGTATTTTAGAGTAATATGGGAAATTCTATTTAGTCACGATTTATTCGTTGGCGACTTTATACTCCTCCCTCAGTGATTTCGTATTTTGTGATTTTTGTGACCTTGGCTATGGATGCCCGGAATTTGAATCCTCCTGACCTCCTAAACAATTGTGCTATGAACTGGACTCCGAACCTGCTTCACCCGAACGGCCTGGCTTCGAACACTGGAACCCTGAACTCGCCTTTGTTGAATGATATGCATCCTGATTTAACAGCAATGATGCAAGAAATAAACAACAACGACATGGGTGTGGATGTGATTGAACCTGCCGGTAAGAGACATATTTTTTTAGTTAATTCTTTGTTAATTACTGTGATATCTTTGGGTTACAATTACAATCCAAACTCATTTAGATAAACGGATTTCGTTATTTTTCTTGCTTGTGATTATTGATTAATTCAAATTTTCTTATTCGTAGCATTTTAGGCTAGCGGTAAATACGTGCGACTTTCGTTCCAGAGGTCGCGGGTTCGAACCCCGGCTCGTACCAATGAGTTTTACGGAATTAGGAACAGTTTACTAGAACCTAAGAAACAAATCCCAACAATACGGTGTTAAACTGTATTTGTTAACTGACCAGTTTGGCTGTGTATTGAAAGTTATAGTATACGGAGGAAAGGCTGATATCGTAGTAGGAGGTAAAAATCACGTAGACAAGGTTGTCAAAAACTTGCTGGAGGGAAAATTGGGCGTAGGGCACTCACTTTACATGGATAATTTTTATAACTCGATTTCACTGACAAACTTTTTAATCGAACATGATACTCATGTGACTGGTACTCTACGCCCAAATAGGAAAGGACTGTCGTTGGAAATAAAAAATAAAAAATTAGCAGACCAAGAAAAAATTTCGGCATATTCTAAAAATGGTATTTCTATAACAAAGTGGAATGACCGCCGTGAAGTTATTATGATTTCCTCAGAGCATGACGGCGAGTGGCAGGATTATACGACTAGGCAAAATACTTCAAAATGTAAGCCTAACGTGGTTTTGGAATATAATAAACATATGGGGGGGGGGGTCGACAGATATGACCAAATGATGTCATATTACAATCCAGAACATAAGACTATACGTTGGTACAAAAAATTGGGCATTCACATTTTTAGCACAATGTTATGTAATGCACACAACTTGTATAACAGATTTGGCGAGAAGCCTATGTGCCTATATGATTTCAGGCAAACTGTTATAGGGCTATTGGTAAAAAGCGGCACAGCAGATAGTTTGCCAAGGGCTATAGCTTCATCCAGCCTCCGTCACGCTTCTTTTAAATTAGCGCGTGACGGCAAAAATAGAGTGAAGAGAAAAAGATGCGTCATGTGCTACATGAATAATAAAAAAAGGGTTAATACTACACAGTATTGCCCTATATGCCCAAGCAAACCAGGTCTGTGCCCAGGAAAATGTTTTGTTGATTACCATGATAAGCTCGACGGAAAGGTAGTGTAACGTAGTATTTAAGTTTGTAAATATGTATTATTATATTTGATTGTATTCTATGCCGTTAAATTGTTTATAATAAATGTTTTATTTCAAAAACCTTGTTTCATTTCATGACCTGACAGCAACCTTGTTTATGGTTAATTGGTTAACCCTTTTAAGCGAGAGCTTTCTATTGGACGTCGCCACATAGGCATTAATACACTTTTAATTGACACCACTCGCTTGAAAGGATTAAAAAGTAAAGGCTGACTAGAAATATACATAATCACGCGCTTAGTTGCGGAATTTCATTATAAATATTTTTTAAACACTTTTCTCAACCGTATAATTAATTAATTATATGACAATAACAGCATTCTCTCGACAATCATATATTTCTGGTCAGGCTATAAAATAAATATTTTTTTTAATATGAACAGAAAACAGTTGGTTAGTAAAAATGTTGCATAACATTGTTCAACTGGCCGGATTCATAAGCGGCACTTTATTTTGCGTTCGCGCCAGGCCAGAGACCAAGGGTATTTATTGTCGGTTGTCCTGTGTATTGGCTGATTTGGCTATAGAAAACCAAACATATAAATTAACCCATTTTGTGCTTTTTAAAAGTTTACAGACGTAATTTTATTAGGATGTAGGTATATGAGTTGAACAAGAGGCTTAATTATAAGTACCCAAGACTTTGTCTAACTTTGTATGATATAGGTGATTTCTTGTAGACATTGTAGGACCAGTAAAATGAACTATTTACAAATATATCTTTACGATGTTATTTAGGCAGTAACATCTATTATAACTCACATGTCATTCGACCATCCCATAGATCAATAAAATTACATACACAGATAAATAGCGCCATCTGTTTTCAACAACAATTACCTGTCAAATCTTAAGCACGAATATTCTTATACCTTACAACTCTTATCCACATATTTTCTTTCGCTTTTACAAACGGCTGGCTTTCATCGTTATTTCGCAAAAATAGGTACTTTTTTAGTTTTTTACGCTAGCGGAAAGAGATGGACATTTTATGTAGACTGAGGATGCCTTAACAGTAACGTGTGACATGCATTCACTTGGTAGACTAGATTAGACTTAATACCCTCAAAGGTGTCAAGTTCCCGTGTTGTTCAGTCGGCATCAAAAGTAGTGTATCAAACTTTGCGTTTCAAAAGTTTTCTGGACAGAAAGATACAGGTATGTCTCTATCCTCTCTATACATATATACAGTCAACCAATTGGAACTGGCCACTGTAGAACTATGTCATGGTGACGTTATAAATCAGATTTTAAGAAATCTCTTACTGCTTGTCATTTTGACATGGTTGTAGAGTGGCTAGGATTGCAATTGGTTAGACATAGACTTTTGAAAGCGTAATGTCGATATATTACTTTGAAAAGTATTCCAGGCAGGCAAGCATGGTCGCGCGATAAATGATAATTGATAAAGCATCAGACCGTCTCTATCGCATTATTAGTAAGTGCGATAGGGACGGCCTGATGTTTAATCATTTATCGCGCGACCATTGCCTGCCTGCTTGACATAACTTTTGGTGCATTGTTACATACGCTACTAATGATGTTAACTGTACGTGATTAATAATCGCTTTATTGTTAATTTATCGACATTATAAATGTATTTATTATGTGTTAATTAATTACGATATGGTTGTCAAAACATGATTAGATTTACAAACATTAGGTTATGGCTAGAGTTATTCGTGTGAAGCTGTTATACTAGTAGGTAATGTCAAGTCTCTGGATTAATAGATTACTTACACTACAATTCGGACTGACAGAAAATGTAGACATATATTTAAATAGACACTGCAAATACCTATTGCGATTTTTCTCTAATGACGTGAGTAATTAGACCACACTGTAGTTTTTATAGTAATAAATTCGCCAATTTAATTTAATTAATTTTTGATTTTTTATCTTAGTCAATTCTACCTAAGATTTAATCATAAAGTTATAAATGGAGGCTTGTAGCGTTTATACCTACAATTTCATGAAATGTAAGGTAGGCGTTTGCGCAATCTGCTCAAGTTACGTGTTCGGATTTAAGCAAATTTTTGACAAGAAAACTAAAGACACACAAAAAGTACGATAGAGTTACACTACATGCGCCTATTATAAAATATTGGGTAATAGGCAGGACCAGACAGACAGAGTAAGCAACGTCGAGACGGCGAGGCAATGTACTCGCGCGGCAAACGGAAAATTCAGCGCAGCGTCTGCGTTTTTTGCTGACCGTCAATACAGCGCATGAACTTGCGGAGTAGCAAGCGCACGCATTGGTCTGCGTTCAGCCGGCTTGGTTGATGGACCTGCTGATGCGGTTGGGCTGCGACATGCTTCGGATGTCCATGCTGAAAAAAAAAGGGATTTTCAATCATTTGAAATAATTTTATATAATAATAACGATATAACTGACGTTAGATTCAAACTCGCGAATTTATCTGTGCGAGTCCGGTTTTGGACCGCAGAGTTTCGACTTAATAATTCCTGCGTGATTTTATATCCTGAGTATACATGTCGCTTAACTTCAAACTTGGGTTACTTGGGTAAATCCATTATGCTTTAAGGATGAATATATAAAACATACAATATGATCTGAAAGATAAACAACCTAATAGCAGAATGGATTTACCCAGTTTTAAAGTTAAGCGACACATATGCAGAGTGTCGTGGCGAATATAGTCCGTGATATGCAGGTGTGTTTCAACTCTTAGCAGCTCGAAACTGTCGTCTTCGGAGAAACTGATGTATATTAAAGAAGGGTATAGGTACTGCAATGCATAACTTCTATTGGCACACAAACTTACATAATATGTCGCGGTAACACGCTCTGGTCCAAGTTGTATTCCAGCACCTTGAGGATGCAGAGTGTCTTGAGCGTGGGCGAGTAGTCCAGGATGTGCAGGTCGTTGTTGTCCAGCAGCAGCTCCAGACTGTCGTCTTCGGAGACGGGCCGGAGGGGAACGTTCTTCGCCGGTTGTGGACTGAAAGATAAAGAAACTATGTTTTAGTTCAAATGAATAGACAGACAGACATATTTTTGGAAAATCGAAGGACGTGTCAATAGATTTTAGATAGCTATACATTTAATCCACAAGCTAAAATTACGATAACTTTGAAAAACTGTACACGAAGACTATTAATATTTTATAATAATTATATCAGAAAATAAACTATATATCAAAGAGGATCCAGTATTATAGAGAGTTACTGTCAAAGTAAAACGTGTGATCACAGTGCAAAGACTGCCATCTCTCGACACAAGCCTAAAACTTTTGAACCTCAGTAGATAAAGTCAAGCTAAAAATAATTGTTAGCTTGACTTTATCCGTCTATACGAAGTTACATATGTCTTTGCTATATATCAGGCACACGGGTCGTATTTTTAAACCCAACAACTAACGCACTTTTAAAATCGCGCCAAGATTAAAAATATAAACATACCTAACGCAGTGGTAATCATCTGGTACCATAAACTCGAGCAGACGTCTGACCCCTGAACCGTATTTTACCGGTGACTTTTAAGCGTTTTGCATCAACGAAATTCGACACTTATTATTAAAAATACAATTATGTTAAAGATTCTAATTGTATGATATGGAATTGGGAAATACGTTGACGTACACAGTCTACGTTTATTTGTACATTTAATTTATGCATGTAACATGTTTTATCTAGCATTAAGTATACCTACTGTAAAATGCAACTAATGCGTTCCGTTGTGAAAATGCAACTAATGCTGATGCTGGTTGTGCAAGTGTACAAATTCTTAGAGCAACGAGACAGGCCAGGAACGAGTGTGTAGGTACTATGTAGATACTCGTATATGGATACAGGGCTAATAAGTAATAGTTATTTGTTATACAAGGGGGCAAAGTTGTATTTTAACGTCGAGTGTGGAATTGAAAAACGAGCAAGTGAAAGGATTCTATAGTTGAACCACGAGCGAAGCGAGTGGTTCGAAATAGAATCCTGAACTTGCGAGTTTTTATAACACACGAGAAGTAAAATACATTTGCACCCGAGTGTAACTAAAACTTTTCCCTCACTATAGCGAGAAACTAGAACGCAAAAAATGCGTTTATTACTGCTTCCAGTAGTTCCACAGGTGGTAAATCATCTTTATTACTAGATTCACCTACTTTTATCAATTTTAAAGCAGTTAATTTGACTTTATTCAAGGTCAAATTACTTTACCCACTAGTGGATAAAATGCGTTTTTACCCGCTGGTATTAAAGGACAAAACACGTGTTTCCGAGCCAGTGAGGGGAAAATTAATTAATTCAATTATCTCTACTTGAAAAATCACTTCAATTAATCGCTCTGTTTTGCCGTGAAAGACGGACAAACAAACAAAACATACACACTTTCCGATTTATAATATTAGTATGGATGTGCAATAAGGAGCTTTTTATCAGAATTTATGTTTGAATATCCGATGAAAAGCCTGAAAAGAAACTTATTTCACTTGAAGGATAAGTTCCCTCTGTAATGGAAAGTCACATATCGATGGCGAAGTGCCATGAACTCCTAACTAAGTATGAAAACCTATGTAGTTGGGAGTTAGTTCATGGTACTTCACCGTCGATATGTAGAAATAATGCGTTCAGCCGTTGACTGTGCCTATTTACTAACTTTTTCGAAAATAAGTATACTTGGCTACTTAATTAAATAAAATAAATAAATATTATAGGACATTCTTACACAGATTGTCTGAGTCCCACGGTAAGCTCAAGAAGGCTTGTGTTGCAGGTACTCAGACAACGATAAATATATACAAATACTTATATATATAGAAAACATCCATGACTCAGGAACAAATATCTGTTCTCATCACACAAATAAATGCCCTTACCGGGATCTGTGTAAGAATGTCCTATAATATTTATTTATTTATTTATTTATTTATCAGCTTGTTTTTCATTGAAAAAGTACGTAAATGTTTACATAGACATCTGCATGGACTGCATGTTGATAAAGATAACTACCTACTGTCTATTCAATAAGTTACCATTTTTATCTCTTCCACGTCTTTGTTTGTTTTAACTCAGATAAGAAGATTAAGTACATTTGATTACGTTTAAATTAAAAGTCATAAATATATGTGTACATGATACCAAACACAATAAGCGACATAATTGGTAGGTATATTCCGTTAACAATAAATTAAGTCAAGGCCAGTACATTACACTCACAAATGCATAATGATGAGCGTAATCATTTAAATACAACCGTTAAGTAATAGTAAACATAACAGGCTGGCGTAGTTTTTTGCGTGCTCGACTGTCTATCGTCACAATTATTAACTTCCTACTCGAATAAACACCGTATCACGTCAATATCGAATAAATAAATAGTATTTCCCGGTTTGAAGTAAAACTAGGAAGTTTTTTGTAACATAGGTAATGTTACGTAAGAAAAACGTTAACCGAGAAACAAATAACGTAATTCGATTTCTCGATCTCGACGTTGGCGGTAGGAAAGGGTCCATACTCCTTGGTAAACGAAGACAGCTTACCATCAGAGTTGCCGTATGTTTGTTTGTATCACATGGTATACTCGTAGAGTTTGTTCGGAAAGAGAAAAGTCGTAGAAAGTATTGGACCCTATACATTTCAGCACTCTTTCCGGATAGGTTATAACACCATATTTAAAATAGTTTTTTTGCTCCTGATGCAATAAAAGTTGTTTGTTGAATCTTAGTCTATTTGTGGCTGTCTAGCTAAGCCCAAACGGATGAACCGGTTTGATTAGAGGTTTCCACTCGTAACTTTCAGTTAAAAACTTTACGATTCGGTTTACCGAGAGTTTCAATACAATTTGTGGTGTGTGCAGAGGATAAATAAATAAATATTATAAGACATCATTAGGTAATGATGCACACAGATTGACTGAGTCACACAGTAAACTTAAGAATGCTCGTGTCGTGGATAGATGTCATGGATGGTGCAACCCACAATCTTGTCAAGTTTAAGATTACACTACACACCTATATAAAAAAAAAACAACTGACTTACCTAGTTCCTCCAAACAAGTACATTTTATCTTTAAGAATCAGGCAGGCTTGCCGCCTTCTCTTGCACGGGACCTGCCCGTTCACATGGACCAGTTCCCAGTAATTGTTCTTGATCGAATATCTGAAGAGATCATTGAAGTGCATTTTTGTGTTGCCATTGTATCCTCCAAAGATATACATGTGATCATCATGTATCCCTAGAAAATGGTATAAAATGGTTGATTATGTAGGAATCAAATCTTGGGATTAGTTGTCAAAGCGGACCCCAGGCTCCCATGAGCCGTGGCAAATGCCGGGATAACACAAGGAGGATGAGTGATGAGTATGTAGGAATCAAATGAGTAATTGACAATGCACACCACAGAATTAGATTTAGATAGAAGATACAAGTTCACCTATTTGTATGGCGGCCGAGCGTGTCAGTTTTTTTACTGAAGTTGTTACTTGCCTGTGATTTTAAATATGTCTCATGAGTGTTCATAATTTTTGTGTTGTTGCAATTAAGGCTGCTTTCAAAAAAAAACGTCAAAATAATGTAAAATTGATAGTTTTAGTCGGTGAAATACTACACTTTCCGTTATCCAATAGATTTATTTAATTCAAGTTCCAGTTAGAGCATCTTATTATCTTGATTTTTATAAGACTGGATTTTTGAAAACTAACTCACTAAATTAATTATGAATTTTTCTCTAATGCACGTTTAGAAAAACGCACGTATAGAGCTGAATCAGTCGATCTTATTTGTAAAATTTGGACAATTTTGAATATTAAAACGGGTTAATTTATAATTCGTATATCCTGTACCACAATCATTTCAGACTAGATTTTTATTTGAAGTTTTTGAAAAAGAGTAAACTAGCCTAAGGCGAATTAAATTTTTTTCAGAAATTACCTAAAATTAAGTGACAATTTCTTTGAAAATCTACATCACATCGAAGTAAGTTTTGTACTAAATTAATCTGCAACGTTTACTTAAATTGCTATTATGCCTTAGTGATTATAAATTGCTATTATTGATTTTTGGCAATTTTTTGAAAACGAGCCTTCACCGGTACAATTATTACCACTTTTGGACATTTTCTCATATTTTGTTAGACCAAGTAGAAAAAGTCCTATAATGTGATATATATTTATAAACTACTCGCAAAGCCCTTTAATTTGATACCACACACGGTATGATCGAGCGCTCGGTTGCGATTTCACTATTTTTAACACGAAAGCCCTCTTAAATATCACGTAACGTGGCATTTTGACTGTTTTTGTTGACTTGGACTTACAAAAATTGACGCCCGAAAGCTGCAAGCTGCGATTAAAGACGGACAACTCAGTGGATTTTACTGTTCAATTGACACGCTAAGTAGATACATTTGCTTGATCTATGGTATATATGACATCTGTGGTGCACACTGCACAGGCCTATCCCATAATGACCCCCTTTAATTGTAGAACGAGGGTTTACATAATATACTTACATGCAGAATGACTGCGTCTGCCACAAGGCCAATTTTTTTGATTCCGATTATTCAATGATACCCATGTGTCAGTTGTTGTATCTAAATAATAAATATGAGAACAATATATTTCTTCTTGTGAATTGTATGGGCTATTCAAGTCACCTCTCCCACCAAATACATACATTCTATCACCATGTGCGACAGCTGTATGAAAATCTCTATGGGATGGTGGGGTTCCTTTTGCTTCTACCAATTGCCATTTAAAAGTGTCCAAGTTTAAACAATGCACTTCTTGTGAATACTGATCTGTTAGATATTCGAATCCGCCAAATATGTACATCTTATTGTTAATAATGCAAGCAGAATGGCCATCTTTAGCAAAGGGAATCATCCCGGAGACTGTGGGTGTGCTCCATTCCAGTGTTCTCGTGTCAAAAACAGTGAGAATGTCACAAGCCAGGGCATTGTTTCTGCCTCCCCACATGAAAACCTGCAAAAAATTGCTTGTTATATAAATACTTCCTAAAATCTATTAAATTACATTCTTAAATCTTATATTACGTAAAAATCATCAGTAACTTTTTATCTCTACTCAGGAATATATGTGATAAATGCCAATGCCAACACACTAAATGCCAATCCACGATTATAATGTCCATGCTTTAATTTTTAAGGATTTAGAAAGTTAATAAAATACTCTTAAAAGACAACACTTCATAGGCTATCCTCTATATTAAGTTTCCATTTAATAAATTTTTGTGTATTTATAATAATATACTTGACTGAAGAGATGGCGACTTTCTCGCACAACATATCAGCATTGCGATATAGCGAGGAAATGTCGCCAGTATCCTTGGTACAATGCCTCAAGGCCATATTTTAGACATTGGCTAGCTTTTAAGTTTAGTCTTAGTTTATTATATAATTATGTAAATATGTTCACACAAATATTAATATTAAATACTTGCAAAAATAATGGTGTGTAAAAAATACAAATAAAGAAACAACTATTGTATTTCAACTTTCGTAATAAATATTATCTATTAATAAATAAAATTCATCTCTTCAGGCACTCAACAAGTTTTAGATCATGTTAACGAATTTTTATTGCAATAATTTTGCATATTATTTTGATTGTACAATTCAATTCAATTTCAATTCAATTCTTTATTGCTTCCATGTTGGTACATAATTATTACAGGTGGCAGATATAAAAGGTAAGGCACAACACAACATGAGACCCTGTTAGGGTATTGCAAAAAATATAAATAAAAACTATAACTACTACAAGTTATGACGTAAGTAGTAAATAATAAAGTATCGTGTGTTTTTGTGGAAAATAACACATACCTTTTCTCCATAAGCCACAGTGGTGTGCCCGTACCTTTGAAATGGTACAACATCTGTTTTCTTATAGTTGACTGCTGACCACCGTAGAGTTTGTGTGTTTAAGACGTGAACAGGGATGGGGTCCCAATCCTTGTATTCCTCGGTAGAACAGTAGCCACCGAAGGATAGTATTTTTTCTCCTATGCAGACCGCCGCATGGTTCACGCGCCGCGGCCCGCCTTCAATGTGAGCCGTCCATTTCATGTTAGCTATCAATAGCGACTGCGAGTTTAATTACTTCGTTTACTATTTGTACTATTGATTTAGTTAAGAATTTTATATAAATTAATACCTAAGGTCAAAACTGCTGTTAACCTGACACTTGACAGATGACAATGACATTGACAGTTCGATATGTTTTTTAGGGTGCGTTCACAACAAGCAGTCGTCCGCACCGGACCAAAGTGCTCTCGTCTGTTAGCTCTACAGTAAAGCTTAGGAACATACTACGCGGACGTCCGTCATAAATCGACCGCGGACGGGAATCTGGACAATGAAATTACACATAACCGTGCAAACTATCGGTCGACGGACGTGGACGTGGCCTTGAGCGCATGGACGTCCGATCAAAATCTGGCTCGCTGGATGTTTTGTTCCGTGCACACTGATCGGTCGCGGTCGCGGTCGATTTACGACGGACGTCCGCGTAGTATGTTCCTAGCTTAATAGTGCTAACACATGACCGCAATACACCAAGGCCATCCACAAAGTATCCTGTAAGTTAGTAAGAAAGAGTTATTCTTTTCTCGCTCTCTTGAAAATACTCCGAGGTCACCCTACGGTGCGGTCGTTCGTTAGCTATTTAATAGCCGTGGAGGTCCCATGACACCAGGCTTGCAACAAAAATTAACGTTTATAAGGCCTTAATAATCCCAGTCCTTCTGTATGGCGCAGAAACCTGATGCCTGTACAAGCCAAGCCTGATATCAAAAGATTAGACACGTACCACTTGAGATGCCTAAGATATTGTATATATCCTCAATATCAAGTGGCAGGACCGTATTCCAAATTCTGAGGTTCTGCGTCGCTCCGGAATGTATGGCATGGAGGCGTTCTTGATGAGCGTCTGCTCAGGTGGTGCGGACATGTTCTCAGAACGGATGATCGCCGCTTGCCTAAATCTATACTGTACCTACGCAGAATTGGCTGAGGGAAAACGGAAGCATGGTGGTCAACACCTTCGATATAAAGCCGTGCTAAAACGTCATTTAAACGCTTGTGCCATCGATCCTGCACGTTGGGAGGAGCTTGCGGCAAAACGGTCATCTTGGCGATCGGCTGTCTTCAATTAAGTCTATCAAGTCGTTTGAGGAGGACCGCCTAGCGACTTTAGACGCGAAACGTCAACTGCGCAAGGAAAGGCCTAAGCACTCCTACGTGCACACGTACAATACGGTTGGTCAACTTTACTGTCATGAATGTAAAAGAGTGTTTAAGAGCAAGTTAGGCCTGGCCAGTCACATAAGAGCTCATGAAAGGAAAATCCCGTGATTGCCGAAATCGATGTGGAGGGCTATATAGAGGTATATATAATAGCCGTAACAGATTCATCGCACCACAGCAATCGGGGCGTGAGCGGGGCGGGATCAGAGTCACCCGGCGGACGCCGGCGGGAAGCGCGTGAGTATCTCCCAAGAAAGTATTTCAGTTTAATCAACAATATAAATTCCACAGTTGCAGTCTACATAATTTCAGTATAAGGGCCGATTTAGACGGTACGAAAACTTGTATACGAGTTTTATTACATTGCGGTATTTGATGGCTGTGCAAAATTGTATGTAACCTCAACAGCCCGCAATGTAACTGAAATCGCATACCTACGAGTTCGCACGCCGTCTATCAGGCCTAAGTATAAAGGTTTCAATTTCAATATACGTAGTATCTTCTTAGTAGTTTGTGGTTTCAATCTATCGTGTTGAAGTTTCTGGCAACTTTTCTCTATGGTGGGAAATTCGAATATTAAAATGTAAGTACAGGAGAACAGAAGAAGGTTGAGAAAAAAAGGAAAAGTCGAGACGTAAAAAGAAATGATGATGTTTTTTAATTTTTGAACTAAGATTTTATATATATTTATTGTGTTTGCTGCTTCTCGAGCGTATTCTGTTGTTTGTTCCGTGATGAAAGTTTCTATCTATCGATGGCCATTTCACGAAATTGGTGAGCGCTCAAAGGAATAAGGACAAAGGAACCACTGAAACTGAATAATGGGGTATAAAATAAGAAGAATCCTTTGCATTCAACATTGTTTTTTTGAGACAGCGCTTTTGGTCATTGTGCCTAGTCCGAATGATTTTGTTCCGGTCTACTGCAGTTTATTTTGGTAAGTTCTATTCAACTTCCATCTGCTTCGTCGATGAATCCGGAGCACAGCGATGAATTCTTCATTGGAGCCTCAGCGACAGGTATTCATTGTGTTGGCCTTAGAAGGGCAGATCCAGCTTCATGCACAGGGAGGGGGGGTCACGTGATCAATCATGACCCCCATGCCCCCTGGATCCACGCATGTGCCCTTCAAGAGCAAGCGAATGATTCCAATATTGAACCGCGACCGTAGCTAGCTGGTTCAGAATGTGGAATGAGCCTTGCGAGGTTTTCAAGGCACGAAGGTTAAACAAACTTTACCATCGAGTGAAACACTATAGTTATTTAACGCCGAGTATGGAATTGAAAAACGAGCAAGTGAAAGGATTCTACAGTTGGACCACGAGCGCGAGTGGTTCGAGAATAGAATCCTGAACTTGCGAGTTTTTTAACACACGAGAAGTAAAATATGTACATTTGCACCCGAGTGTAACACAAAACTTTTCCCCTCACTGTAGCGAGGAAACTACAACGCAAAAAATGCGTTTATCACTGCTTCCAGTAGTTCCACAGGTGGTAAATCATCTTTATTAGTAGATTCACCTGCTTTTATCAATTTTAAAGCAGTTAATTTGACTTTATTCAAGGTCAAAACACTTTACCTACTAGTGGATAAAATGCGTTTTTACCCGCTGGTATTAAAGGACAAAACACGTGTTTCCGAGCTAGTGAGGGGAAAAAATACAAATAAATTCGGTAGGTACCTACTAATTTTAAAACATCAAATCATTTTATTTCTTCATGAAAATTACATGTTATTTTAACTTCACAAAAAGATTGTGACAACATAATAATAAGAAGATAATTAATAAAAACAATAATAGCCATCAAATAATTAAATCAATAATATATTACAATAAAGAAATAAAATAAAAATACATCAACAATGTCCTAAAAATAATTTTTTGTATAAAATACTACGGCTTTCTAGTGAATATTATAATGTCAAACAGTTGCAAGTTGTACTCGCCTTGCAAGGGTTCCGTACACTACAAGAGGGCTTAAGCGCCTCCTTTTTTGAAGATATTTTAAACAATTTCTAAAAAAACGAAACAAAAATGAATTTATATGTAATATTCAAACGCGCTTACATAATTTCAAGAGATTTGATAACTCCTTGCAGCGGCAGTGAGTGAAATTCGTAATTTGAGTCTTTTTGTTTTAAGTCCGACTTTTGACTGTAGATTTTTTTTTTCAATTTATAGATTTATTCCATATTTAAAATTTTTATTATAATTTAAATTAAACTATACATCTATCAGAACATCTAAAATTTCCCTTACAAAGCTATCTCGTAGATTTCTAATTTTTCCTATTTAAATCTATATCTATAGAAAATTTTTTTACGCTTAGTAGTTTCGGAGATAAGGGGGGGGGGGGGGTGACTTTGATTTTGAATTTTCACTTTTATCCCCCAAAAGTGGCTCTTACTTATATAATTAAATTTTCTTGATTTAAATTACATGTCCGTCTTTGAGTCACAGGTTACCATTATGTGTGCCAAATTTCAAGTTAACCGGTGCAGCAGTTTTGGAGAAAATTGGCTAGCTGTGAGAGACGGACAGACAGACGCACGAGTCTATAAGGGTTCCGTTTTTAGGGTTCCGTAGTCAACTAGGAACCCTTATAGTTTCGCCATGTCTGTCTGTCCGTCCGTCCGTCTGTCCGTCCGTCCGTCCGTCCGCGGATAATCTCAGTAACCGTAAGCACTAGAAAGCTGAAATTTGGTACCAATATGTATAGTAATCACGCCAACAAAGTGCAAAAATAAAAAATGGAAAAAACTGTTTTATTAGGGTACCCCCCCTACATGTAAAATGGGGGCTGATATTTTTTTTCATTCCAACCCCAACGTGTGATATATTGTTGGATAGGTATTTAAAAATGAATAAGGGTTTACTAAGATCGTTTTTTGATAATATTAATATTTTCGGAAATAATCGCTCCTAAAGGAAAAAAAGTGCGTCCCCCCCTCTAACTTTTGAACCATATGAAAAAAATCACAAAAGTAGAACTTTATAAAGACTTTCTAGGAAAATTGTTTTGAACTTGATAGGTTCAGTAGTTTTTAAGAAAAATACGAAAAACTACGGAACCCTACACTGAGCGTGGCCCGACACGCTCTTGGCCGGTTTTTTCCTTTTTGAGGTACAGAACCCTAAAAAAAACAATACTAATATTTGTACAGTTCATTGTACCCTTTGACGGCTTTAACTGAGTACAGCGGTGAGCAGCGAATATTTCTGATTCAAAATCATCATTTATATTTTACCAGCCAGATTAAGTGTGTTTTCACATTATCCGATCCGATAATTCTTTCAAAAAACCTTGGGACACTTTTTCTCCTATTATTAGGATTGAAAGAGCTTGCGATTCTGAGAGGAAACCACATAAAAATTTCCAAATCCAAAACAACAGTGGGGTGAACAACTTTGAAAAAAAAACCAAACAATTTTCCTAGAAAGTCTTTATAAAGTTCTACTTTTGTGATTTTTTTCATATTTTTTAAACATATGGTTCTAAAGTTAGAGGGGGGGGGGCGCACTTTTTTTTCCTTTAGGAGCGATTATTTCCGAAAATATTAATATTATCAAAAAACGATCTTAGTAAACCCTTATTCATTTTTAAATACCTATCCAACAATATATCACACGTTGGGGTTGGAATAAAAAAAAATATCAGCCCCCACTTTACATGTAGGGGGGGTACCCTAGTAAAACATTTTTTTTTCATTTTTTATTTTTGCACTTTGTTGGCGTGATTGATATACATATTGGTACCAAATTTTAGCTTTGTAGTGCTTACGGTTACTGAGATTATCCGCGGACGGACGGACGGACGGACAGACAGACATGGCGAAACTATAAGGGTTCCTAGTTGACTACGGAACCCTAAAAATGGCCCTTTTACCAATTAACGTGGTGAAAAAGTTTGAATACATTCAAAATTTCGTCAAATGGGGTGAAACTAGCTCACTACACCCTACCTACGTTGAATCCAAATGAAATTTCGCTAAAATACCGGCGTATTTTCGTATAGCACATGGCACATGCTATCTATTCGCGTTTTCCTCACTGTACGTAGGCCATTGCCTAATGTATTTTTTTCATCAGCTACGTTGTAAATAGGCGTGATCTTTCAACGCCAGGCGGCGTCGGGCGTAGGGTTCCAATCATTTGTTATTATTTCTCTCACGCATCCGAGTTTTCCAACAAATTGTATTGTAACTGACAATATGACTGATTGTTGTTCGATTCAATACAAATGTTCCGCGTTGGGGACTGGACATTTTCATCTGCTCTATATTATAATATAGAGCACCTACAATGTACATTTACCTATTATGTACTATTATATATTCTGTGCTATTATTGTACACGCGAGCATACTGAGGGGCAATGCCTGAAACTTGTTTTGGCGTCTCATTGTGTAGGTACGAGTATCGAGATGACTAACTTGTAACGGGTGTTTTCAGTCCTTGCGGTGTAAAGAGTGCTTACTTACTCACTGAAACTGAAACTAATGTAAGCTTAATGTAAGATAATAATATTATACAGTCTGACCAAAAGAGTAGAAATTAAAAAGTGGCAACATCGTATTGTCGTCCCGTTTTCTCACACATATTGATTTGAAAGGAGTAAAACACTAAGTACAATGTTGCCACTTTTTAATTTAATACTCTTTTTGGTCAGACTGTACTTACCTGAATAGAAGAAAAGTGTTCTAAGTTCCGATCTCTTCCACAAAATTTTAATCCCCAGCCTCGAACAAAGGGCAAAAAAGAAGTGGTACAAAAAAGAAATGAAAACTTAAGATCAAGCGGTAAATGGAAAATGAGTGAGTGCATGGGTCTTAAATTATTGTAGGTCGAACATTTCATTTGTAACGAAAATATAACTTAAGGTATTTTTAATAGAACTGATGTGTCTTATCCACCAAGAGGGCACCTTATACTGGTCCAGAAAATCGACTTTAAGGTTTAGTAAAAGTCGCCTAGTTTTCGAGATTTTCACACTTTTTAGGGTTCCGTACCTCAAAGAGGAAAAACGGAACCCTTATAGGATCACTCGCGTGTCTGTCTGTCCCTCTGTCACAGCCGATTTCTCCGAAACTACTGGACCGATTTACTTGAAATTTGGCACACGTATGTAAACCTGTGGTCCAAAGACGGACATGCAATATAATCAAATGAAATTAAACGAAATTTAATCATAAGGGGCACTTTTGGGGGGTAAAATTGAAAATTAAAAATCAAAGTTATTAGAACTATATTGTGATACATATCAAATGAAAGAGCATTTTACAACCATTTCAAATATATTTTTTTTATAGTTTTTATTTTGGTAATTTAGAAGTTATTTAAGAAAAATTACCATTCCCCCCCCTTATCTCCGAAACTACTTAGCGTAAAATTTTCAAAAAAATACACGAGATAGCCCTCTACCTGTAGATTACAGGAAAACCTATTAGAAATCTACAGTCAAGCGTAAGTCGGACTTAAGAGAAAAAAACTCAAATTGAGATTTTCTCTCACTGCCGCTGCAAGTACTTACTAAATGTTTTGAAATTTTGTGAGCGCCATGGACAGGTAGAAAGAAATTCATTTCTGTTTAGAAATTGTTAAAAATTTTAATCATTTGCCAAAATGACTTAAGTTCCTACTAAAAAAGAGGCGCTTAAGACTGTTTAGAACTGCACTGACCATAATATTGCCCTAATAGGTCCAAAAAATGGTGTATATATACGAAAACAAAAAAATTGTACCACCGACAACCAAAATCTGAAGTCTATTTGCTCTATCTCTTATAGTTTCCAAAATATACGCAAAATCTTTAAAGTACAAATCTAGTGTACGTTGCTATCACATGTCGTCAGGCGCTCATGACCTTTTTGTATGGAAATGTCGAAATCCGACTCGCACTTTACCGATTTTCATAGAAAATTGTGTTTTATTATAGTTTTGAAGGAGGTTTCTTGTTTTTAACCACCAACGCAAAAACGACGGAGTGTTATAATAATAATAGGTTTGACGCTTGACATGTCTGTCTGGCATCATAGCTCCCGAACGAATCAATCGATTTTGATTTAGTTTTTAATGTTTAAGGTGAATTCGTCGAGATTTTTTTTTGTACCACGTAGGTGGCAAACATGCATACGGTCCGCCTGATGGAAAGCGGTCACTGTTACATATGGACGCCTGCCACTCAAGGAGTGGCACATGTGCGTTCATGCGTTGCCGAGTCGACTCATTAGAAACTTGTACAAACCTGTACTTAGAAGGGGCCTGGGTGCCGACGACTCAAAGGACCGAAGGAAGGAGGAGGAAGGAAGGAGGAAGGATCTATTGTCCTAATTACTTCCGTAGGTCCTCCAGTTGCGATACAGGCTGCCAACATTTTAATTACACTTTGTGCATTTTAATCTTTCGGGTCGCATGACCACGCCGTTGATAGTTCATAATTAATGGGAAAATACTTGAACAGGCATCCACGACTACTTTCCTAGGTTTAAAGATTGATCAGGGCTTAAACTGGGACCAGCAAGTAGATAAACCGTGTGGTAGTCGGGGCAGTGCGTGCTTTGCCTTAGGTCGAGTTGCAAAGTCTGTGGCTCCAGAAGTAGCCCGGACATGCTATTTCGCCACTGTCCATTCATTAATACAGTACGTTGCGGAGGTCTGGTCTGGGGATGTTGTCCTGAATGGGAGAGGGTCTTTCGCTTTCAGAAACGAGCTGTCAGGATCGTTGCTCAGGTACCTGTAGACAGTAGACACTCCGGCCAAAGAACTCTTTAAAAAATAAGAATCCTTAAGCTAGGAACACACTACGCGGACGTCCGTCGTAAATCGACCGCGGACGGGGATCTGGACAATGAATATACACTTAACCGTGCAAACTATCGGTCGACGGACGTGGACGTGGCCTTGAGCGCATGGACGTCCGTTCGAAATCTGGCTCGCTGGATGTTTTGTTCCGTGCACACTGTTCGGTCGCGGTCGCGGTCGATTTACGACGGACGTCCGCGTAGTATGTTCCTAGCTTTACACTCATTACACTGCCTGCAGGTAGCCATTTATGTAAGAGAGAACTTGGCAGCATACAAAACCAGGGGCGGCTCACTCCGCGATTCTATCGCCGCGCCAGCCGCGTAGCGTCTGTGTTTGCCGCCCGGGGCCGATCACCAATTTTGCCGATATGCCGCCCCTCTTATGATCAACATATCTAGATTATTTGGTCATTATAAGTGCGAGTTGTACTATCGTTGTAAGGGCTCCGTACACCACAAGAAGGGCTTAAGCGCCTCGATTTTTGAAGGCACGTAAATCATTTTTGAGAATAATCGATATTCTGAACAATTTCTAAAAAAACGAAACGGAAATTAATTTAGGTAGATTTCAAGAGATTTGGTAACTCCTTTCAGCGGCAGAGAGTGTGAAATTTGAGTTTTTTTCTTTTAAGTCCGACTTACGCTTGACTGTAGATTTATAATAGGCTTTCCTAGCTGTGTAATCCATAGATTGAAGGCTATCTCGTGTATTTTTTTGTGCTATTTTTATCTATTTTCTTAAATTACGTGACTAAAAATTATTTGAGAAAATATTTTTGAAATACTTATAAAAAGCTCTTTCATTTGATATGTAACACTTTAATTTTTAATTTTCATTTTTACCAACCAAAAGTGACCCCAACAATTAAATTTTCTTAATTTAAATTGCTTGTCCGTCTTTGGGTCACAGGACATATGTGTGCCAAATTTCAAGTTAATCGGTTCAGTAGTTTTGGAGAAATTACCTATAGGGATCCGTATTTCCCTTTTGAGGTAATCCAAACCAATAGCTTTTGTCTTTTGTTCCTACTAAAGAAGACGGTCAACCAAATCTTGGTACTAAAAAAAACGGCAAATTTGAAAAATAGAGGGCTCAGCGGCTAGTTAATTTCTTGAAACGCGTGCATTCCTAACACTTCATCGATCACATTTTTTCAAGTGTCGATGTCTAACGAACCATATCCTGACACTTCAAAAAAATATTGAAAATATAAGGGCGAAGGTTGAATTCCCATAAAAAATTTAAATTTCGCGCCTTTTTAGGGTTCCTTACCAAAAAGCTACAAATAAAAGGCCGACTCTGTCCGTCGGTCTGTCAAATTATTTAATATCTCGAGAACTACTTATGCTATCGCTTTGAAATTTGCAACATCGTTAATCTCTACAAATTGAAAGTATATATTTTTTAAATGTATTAATATTAATTACAGAAAATGGCCAAAATAAAAGGGGGGAAAACTATAAATTTCAAATTTACTAGGGCAAGTGGGGTATCGTTAGAAAGAACTCAAACTATACATATCAAAACTATTTTTGGAGAAAAATGTGAACTTTTTTTTTAATTTATAAAAAAATCCTTCCAGATTTACATTTTCAATTTGAACACTCTTGCGGGTGTTTATTGTAGGTACCTGTATTTTTTACAGAATAAAAATGAAAGTTTTTGCTTTCAAAGAGAGGAAAAATGGTTAAAATAGGTTCACACAATAAACAATTATCTCATAAAAATCATCCTCCATACTAGCTCGCACACATTAGTTTACTTAATTTGCCGAAAGATATCGCTGTACGTTGAACGCTCATTTCCTACATCGCGTTTTTCCTGATATAATGAGATCGCTTCAGGAGCGTCCTTACATGTCGTAAACTATTGAAGTCGAGTCGTGATTTTCTTTGGACGTTGTCTAACAATAAAATTGTATATTAAAATATTACTTATGTGGGAATTGAGTCTTGAGGGATTTACTCAAGTTTGTAGAGTTATATGAATAACATTTGATGATTCAACTATTGAAAGTTTGTACGGAACCCTCGGTGGGCGAGTCCGACTCGCACTTGGCCGGTTTTTTAAAATTTCAATGATATTAATGGACAACCTTTTAACCACCAAGAGGGCACCTTATACTGGTCCAGAAAATCGACATTAAGGTTTAGTAAAAGTCGCCTGGTTTTCGAGATTTCCACACTTATCACCTTATACTGGTCCAGAAAATCGACATTAAATCGCCTGGTTTTCGAGATTTTCACAATTTTTTAAATTTTAATACTACCTAAAATTTTATAAAGTGTGAAAATCTCGAAAACCAGGCGACTTTTACTAAACCTTAAAGTCGATTTTCTGGACTATAAGGTGCCCCTTGGTGGTTAAAAGGTTGTCCATTAATTACCGGGCACCCGGTATACCCATACCAATAAATAATAGGCTAATTTCCTACTAGTCAAATCAGCTCCTTTTTAAGAACTGTCAAAACGATTTGTTAATATGCTGGAATCACTATGAAATACTGAGGAGTGACGTCACGGTCAATTCATTTACTTTATATCTTTCTCTTTGACTTATTAAATAGAAATGATGTTTAAACTTAACTACTATCCATGTTTTTTTCTAATTATGTGGTGCTTTATTTCGTGCACTATATTCTACTATTCCACATATGCGCTTTCTTTCCCAACCTACCGCTTGGAGGTTCCGTATGTAGGTAGGTAGGTATGCTTAATATCATTTGGTGCGTAATATTCGCGCCCCAGTGACACATCCTGACGTATAGAAAGCGTATTGGCGATGACGTCCTCGTCTATAAATCATAGCAATCGTCCGACCCGTCTGCCCCGCGACTTTCCTCGTTTTTTGTCTGACTTCTAAACCGTTAACGTGTGTGATAGAAGGGTGGCAACATGTGTTAGGCTTTCATACATTACATCTTGATAAATGATACGGTTTTATCTAAACATTTTTTAAGAATTTGTTACTTAGTTCCGTGTAAATAACATCTCCGACATTGGCTAAGGGCTACTTAGATATTTTATATCTGGTTAGGAGTAGGAGGTGGGTGGTAGGTACGTAGGTACATTGAGAATTTCACCAGTGTTTACAGTAGGGTGCACTGGGGTAATTTCTAAAGTCGTCTAATTTCGAAAGTCACATAAAAATAACCATTGTTTCCATCACATCAAGATTCCCCTTTCGAAATTACCCGAGCATTTCTGTCATTCGAAATTACCCCAATGTACCCTACCTTGATGAAATACCTACTGACTACTCTAGCATAGCCAATAACAGATTTTCCTATAACTTATACAAAAATAAAATATCATATACTTCTACAAAAAGGGTTGACTTCTGATTTGACCACGTACAAGATTTATAGAAGATATAATTTGAACAAAAAATTTAAATCTTTCGTAATTAAAAATATAAATTTCATTTGTTGCATTACCATATCGATATAACTCTAGCTTTATGCACTTCACTGTGTAATACCTACCTAATCAAATTGACACCCCGACCCCCGTCCCGTGAGCATGCATCGATAAACCAATATTATTACCGCTACAAAAATGCGATTCACCCGCTCGATTATTTGAATAAGCAATAGATATGAAAAAGCTTATTTGGATACGTTACACGCACCACCCGTTAGCTCCAATGCCAACATTTATCATCGGAATCCTATAAAAAGTAAACCGGAACTAATCTCCGACCCCAGACCCTCCCCCAATCTGCATACGCCAAGAAAATAATTTCACGCCCTTACCGCATTGAGAAGGCTTTGTATTGGGGGTGTCATACTTACTATTTATCGAGTACAAAGTGTACAAACGCTGCCATATTGACTAAGCACAAAAGCACTTCAAATATATTTTTACCTATTGTTGAAAATATTTTTTTAGAGAATGTGGATTTAAAGTATTTTTATAAATTCAACCCTATATTTATATTGAGGTTTGCAATATATTTCGACTTCAAACTCCAAAGTGGACACTTGGACAGATTAGAGCAAAGGTTAGTTAGTTATACAGGGCGTATTTACCAGATCCCCTAAAACGGTCATAGAAGACATTCCTTCGATTTCAAATTAAAGACGATTGTCTTACTGATTTTTGAAACAACGTACAGGGTGCGAGATAAAGGACATCTTTGAGAAACTTTTTTTTATGGCAATCGATCCCATTCCTATCCAGGATCTAAGACCAAAAAATTCCCTCACCGACCCACTATACACCGTGTTTTATTTGTTTTCCGTTAAATTCGACACGTCGTTAGGTTCATTACCAGGAACAAGCCTGTACATCACTTTTAGTTAAATTAGCAAAAAAAAAATTTTTTATCATTTTCGTACATAATAAATGAATTTATTAGTGTTGGAGACCCTTAAGAATAATATTCAAGTTAGTGTCAAGTGATTGACGGCACTTGTCAAAACAAAATAATATTAGGAATTGGTAAAGGATGTGTGTGACACACGCGTTCAGCAATTATCTTTATTTTTTTAATAACTCGATAACCGCAACAGTTAAGACGCTAGTTTCTTAGAGAAATTAATTGTATTTGATCTAAAGAACCTCCCCTTAAAGTTAACGGAATTCAATAAAAACAGGGTGTATATACAATACCTATTGCGATTTAATTTCTCCTAATATATAAAAATACCTGACAGTTACAAAACAACGATATTATATTCTGATACTTATAAAAAAAGAAACCCGCGTATATCTTCTCACGAGCTCAGCCGTCGATATTCTCGTACAGCATCCATAACAGAGGTATATTGTGGCAAACACATAAAGAGCAATGTGTCTCGTGACTCGTCGAGGCGACGACGTTATTGATACACGGAAAAGATTTCACTTTGATAGTTGCGGTCGGTGCGTTTTGACGCCTCTCGGTTGATAGGGATGGGGCCGTGGTTGATCCAATATCGATATTGCACGTTGAAGTTATTATTGCTCTTCTTTTTTTGCAAATGACACTACTTAGTTACTGTACAAAGTGGATCATATGTATTACTCCAAACGGAACGGAAATACATGATGTATTTTCCTTAAAAGTCGAAATGGGTTAATTAAAACATTTTCGTTTTTGGCATAGAAACACTGAAAGTGGTTCAAGCATAGTTGTACCTAGATAATATAAAATTGGTATACATAATTATATTAACAACATTTGCTAATAGCTCAGCCCATTAAATAAAACCGGCCAAGAGCGTGTCGGGCCACGCTCAGTGTAGGGTTCCGTAGTTCTCCGTATTTTTCTCAAAAACTACTGAACCTATCAAATTTAAATCAATTTTCCTATAAATTCTTTAAATAAAGTTCTACATTTGTAATTTTTTTCATATTTTTTAAACATATGGTTCAAAAGTTAGAGGGGGGGGACGCACTTTTTTTTCCTTTAGGAGCGATTATTTCCGAAAATATTAATATTATCAAAAAACGGTCTTAGTAAACCCATATTCATTTTTAAATACCTATCCAACAATATATCACACGTTGGGGTTGGAACGAAAAAAAATATCAGCCCCCACTTTACATGTAGGGGGGGTACCCTAATAAAACATTTTTTTCCATTTTTTATTTTTGCACTTTGTCGCCGTAATTGATATACATATTGGTACCAAATTTCAGCTTTCTAGTGCTAACGGTTACTGAGATTATCCGCGGACGGACGGACGGACGGACGGACGGACAGACAGACATGGCGAAACTATAAGGGTTCCTAGTTGACTACGGAACCCTAAAAAAGGTGTAGAGGGAAATGCTTGGAACACAATTGTTGACCCTGTAACTTTGTTGGGACTAGTTAGAAAATAAACATATCATATTGTCCCCACCCATAGCCCTTGAGCTTGAGGGAGGGGTTTAAAGGTCCATTTGTTCGGTTTTCTGCTTTTACCTCTAAAACTATGCGTCCTAGCGATATGACTTATTCTACGATATTAGAAGGAAGGGAAATGTCTAATGTCTATGTTTCGGGATTCAGGTACTTAGTTTGTAATAAAAAAAACCGGCCAAGTGCGGGTCGGACTCGCCCACCGAGGGTTCCGTATCCGTACAAACTTTCAAAAGGTAAAATAATTTAATGTATCTCATATAACTCTAAAAACGTGACTAGAAGTATAGGTAGTAATGAGCATTATTGTGTATAGCGCCATCTCTCGGTGAATTTGCTAACTAATTTGCGCAACCTCTATACCTATTGTGTTGGTTTTTCCATCCAAAAGTGCAGCTTTTTTTAGGGTTCCGTAGTCAACTAGGAACCCTTATAGTTTCGCCATGTCATGTCTGTCCGTCCGTCCGTCCGTCCGTCCGTCCGTCCGTCCGTCCGTCCGTCCGTCCGTCCGCGGATAATCTCAGTAACCGTAAGCACTAGAAAGCTGAAATTTGGTACCGATATGTATATCAATCACGCCAACAAAGTGCAAAAATAAAAAATGGAAAAAAATGTTTTATTAGGGTACCCCCCGAGCGTACATGTAAAGTGGGGAAAGCTGATATTTTTTTTAGGAAAAACATCAAAATAGATATTCCAACCCCAACGTGTGATATATTGTTGGATAGGTATTTAAAAATGAATAAGGGTTTACTAAGATTGTTTTTTGATAATAATCATAGTTTCAGAAATAATATGTTTTTCTGACACAAAAAAATACGGAAATAATCGCTCCTAAAGGAAAAAAAAAAAAAATCTCATGCGTCCCCCCCCTCTAACTTTTGAACCATATGTTTAAAAAATATGAAAAAATCACAAAAGTAGAACTTTATAAAGACTTTCTAGGAAAATTATTTTAAACTTGATAGGTTCAGTAGTTTTTGAGAAAAATACGGAAAACTACGGAACCCTACACTGAGCGTGGCCCGACACGCTCTTGGCCGAGAATTAAGGGTTTTTTTTTTAAAAAATCTTACATTTTTTTCCCAATTTTTTCATAACTAGTATGACTAAAAGGTGTTTTTCATTACTTGCTTCCGTGGCTAACAATGAAATTTATTTTTCCCCTCACTAGCTCGGAAACACGTGTTTTGTCTTTTAATACCAGCGGGTAAAAACGCATTTTATCCACTAGTGGGTAAAGTAATTTGACCTTGAATAAAGTCAAATTAACTGCTTTAAAATTGATAAAAGTAGGTGAATCTAGTAATAAAGATGATTTACCTCCTGTGGAACTACTGGAAGCAGTGATGAACGCATTTTTTGCGTTGTAGTTTCCTCGCTATAGTGAGGGGAAAAGTTTTGTGTTACTCTCGGGTGCAAATGTTCAGTAACTCGCAAGTTCAGGATTCTATTCTCGAACCACTCGCTTCGCTCGTGGTTCAACTATAGAATCCTTTCACATGCTCGTTTTTCAATTCCACACTCGGCGTTAAAATACAACTTTGCCCCCTTGTATAACAAATAACTATTGTACAAACCAATCATGAGACAATTTCATATTTCGTAAATTTTGTGATCTTTACGTAAATTTAATGAATAAACTTAACTGTTAACAAAATAAAGCAGTAATTAACGTCAGTTACCATTACCTGAATATTTACATTATCGATAACTGTGTGGCCGAGAGCGCATCCCTAGTTGTGGAGCGTACCCCACGCGGCGTCACATTTATTGATGGACTTTGGAAGTTTTCAATATTATGGCTACTTTACATATCATACGCATAGTTTTTTATTACGATTTCGCATTTGCCGCCTGATGCGTGAACCGATTTACTTTTGGGATATAAAACGGGAAAGCTGTACTTACCTAACTAAGTAGTCATAGGTTGGTTTATAAGTATTCATTTAACTATGAAAAGGGTTATGATTTAGTAATTTAGCCATTCTAGTTTAGAGAGCCCTTTTGGACTTCACTAAGGTTTGTTATTTAAGTAAATGTTATCATATGTTCAACAAGGAGCTCCTGGTAGTCCTGGTGTGATCGATCTAAAAGGTTAGAGGTAGGTGGAAAGCCTTCTTTAAAACATCCTACTTTAAGACAACATAATTCGGCAAAAGTTATTCTCAGTAAATCAATCCTAATCGATCAAATTTCTCAATTTTAAGTTAAAAATCTTCATAGCAGTCAATGAAAAGTTCTAAAGTGAGAGATAACGGGTTTATAGGCGTTATTTTTCCAACCAGATCGCTTCGTCGTCGCCCCGCGAACAGTATGTCATTTTTATGTGGCCACTTTTGGGAAATATATACCTTCTATTGTCGAAAAGGTGCTCATATGGGGATAAGGGCCTTAATGTACGATTATAGGTGGAGCACTATTGTGGATGACCTTTGTTGAGTTATGGCCTTATCACAAGATGGCTATTGCCTTGCCCATTTATAATGTCATCATTAAATTCTAACCTTTTTCTTTCATCTAAAAGGTTTTAGAGAGGTAAGTGGACCTGCCAAGGTTATTAGATTTTTGTTATGTAATAAGAAGATCGACCACAAACACATTAAGATTTCCAAAGGCATTAGGCTTAGGTACTTATCAAAATCTTGCATTGCATGCAATTCCCGTTACTTAGCCAACTACTTGGGTAAACGACATTCAGAATTTTGATCAATTTGCATGAAAATTCTTACTAAATAGTTTACATTATATAAAGCCCACTTTAGATTAAAAGCTCTTTGAATATGAGTGTTACTGTTATTTCCATTCGTAGGGAAAAACTCAATTTTTTTCCAGCAGAGATGTCTACTCTTAAGATTTTATAGCTAAAACCTTCTGAATCGCCTACTAACAAACAAACAGCGTGTCATTGTTCTTGCATGTTGCGACTTCCTTGCAAATATCCTCCAAAGATCACATAAAAAGCAGACATCGTTTTTCTTTTAAAAAAGTCTCTCATTTGCCTATCAATAGTGGTTGAGGCAGATCTGACCGTAATAAATGTCATATTTTATGGCACTTAGGAAAAAATGCAAGGGAGCCATTTTACATTTTAGCCGGTGGTGACCGGGGATCGGTATGTCGAATTACGCGTTTCGAGTAGCCATTTCCTCCGGGTATTTTAAAATTTCCAGTAAGTAGACATTTTTGTTTGGGGTGTTGAGATTATATCGAGTGTGTACGCTGTGATTTGTCGCCCTTGTCGAATACTGGTTTGCGTTTGTCATAATTTGTGTTGCGTTTTAAAAAAATATATTTTTCTATGTGCCTTTTCATGCTTAGTTAAAGGGTCATTATGCTTAGGGGAAATAAAGTCCTTACCATTCGCAATTCGAATAGTAATTCTAATATTGCACTCCAAGGCCGTGGCCTTTCTTGCACTGGAAGCATAAGGACCGTTTCCGCATAGAACGTCACATATGATTATGCCATATGTCTGTCGACGTTTTAAGCACTAAAATATTGTAAGCGCCCTGGATACTTACATTTAACTTCCCCTAAAATATCAAATAAAGCTTTCAGGCAGGCAAGCATGGTCGCGCGATAAATAGTAAAACATCAGGCCGTCCCTATCGCAATATTTGTAGATAGTGCGATAGGGACGGCCTGATGTTTTATCATTTATCGCGCGACCATAACTTGCCGTTCAGGAAGGCTTTATTTTATCTAACCAAATTTGGATATGCGCAATTGCGCATAGAAACTCAGACACAGACACTACAGACAGTGTTGTGCTATCATATCAGATTATGCTTGCATGTGACTCATGCAAGTAGGTAATAAGCTTATGCCGCTGAAACAGTGATAGGTATACAGTAGGTAAAAGGAAATGTTAAATTTTACTTTTGATATTTAGATACTTACATAATTACAAATGTATCAATTCACTTAAAATGTTTTTTTTTTATTTCTTTCAATTTAAAAAATGCAGATCGATGTTTGGGTAATCCGTATGGCATCCGTTCCACTCCAATATCAGTTAGTGGCGATCAATCAAGGATTATTCACCCTTGTTTACATAAACACGATATTGCAAAAATTCAAATGAAATCGAAGCGAAACGTGTCTATCGGTAGATCGGCCGCATTAAAGACAGAGAGTTCTTAACCTATCGCGAATCCGTTACAAGCAAATCTTAAAAATGTACTTCTGTATTAAAGAGACGACTTTGAATTCCAGCACATAGGTAATATATCTGTTCGTTCGATTTCCTCGACTGATATGAAAACAATTATTTTTGACGACACTCGACAAATGTCCAGAAAACTGGGGGCCGATTTTTGAGTCTCACGCGTTCGAATTCAGAAAATTGTCACTGAAAAGCAAGTCACCGTTTTCAACCGGTATTTTAGTGACAAAATCCCGTATGAGAGATTCAAAAATCGCCCCTCTGGCACCTATGTCATGTCAATAGTAGGTATCTAAATAGGAGTTACCTCGGTTGGCTCGGTTCAGTAAGATCTTTTTATGGTATAAGTATTAACATTATGGTATATCTTTCCCATCACGGAACAATGGTGTTCCGTACCTTTGGGAGGCGTGCGCGGAGCCGAAGCCAATGCGTAGAGGCCCTTTTGACACTTTAATGAAACGTAAGGGGTACACCGGACGGATGTTGCCCTTGCCCTTATCATGGGACACACGCAGAGTCAGCACCCGCCAGGTGTAAGGACTATTTGAGAGATAAAGGAATCTGAAACGAACAGGCCTATAGGATGAAAGTGGTGGACTAAATACTGGGCTATGATATAAACAAACTGAACGCCTGCCTAATAAAAATGTATCAAATTTTATTTCCGGCAGGCCGGTGACTCGTCCCCACAAGATGGGCCCCCACAAAAAGCGACATCCAAGATGGCTCAAGGGCAACACCGGTGTGACAACTCAAGGGTGTCGAGAGGTGTACACCGCTTTCTGCCCAGTGCCAACTCGCGTCTTATGCAAATTTTCACTTCCACCCCTGGAGCATATAGCCCTAACGACTCCACTCTGGACGGCCAACCAAGGCAAGCCAGAGGTAGAGACTCCTGTCCCACTCACCCGCCTTACTGATAACAGAACTCCCCAGGAGCACTCGGGTACGTGGGTCGCTGTTCCCCAACAGCTCGCCACAAGCTGCCCTGCGTTGACTGATTGCACTGGTAAAACCAGTGGGTGATGCATCACATCCCTACGCCAATTACGGTATATTATTATTACGTATCACTAACATGCACTACATTTTCTACATTGCTATTCATAATGCACGAATCCATCAGTTTTTATAAACAGCTTGAGTACAACTATAAATATTTGCATCCGTCTGTTATTTCGTTCTTTCAATTAGGTACCTACCGATATTTGACTTGCTTTCTCCTTTGCGGCGGGTTAGGATCTGTAAGACTTATGTTTTTTTGTGACTTATGAGACATACCCTACAAGCCTGTAGGTACTAATGAAAATTGATTAGGAGTTTGATAATTTTAGGATATCTGGGCTGTACTACTTAAAAGAGAACTGAGTGGAACGATGAAAAGTAGGAAACTTTGAAAATTATTTTTTTATGTGAAATCCGTTATTTTTTCATGTTTCTAACATATAGGTAACAAAATCAGTAATGAATTATCACTATCAATATTATTGAACAGAATTATTTTCTAATTTAGGTACTTATTGAACAAATCTCTCTGAAAAAATTAGTGGGTTTGGTCACTTTTCAGGACTTTGAAGGACAATTTATCCCAACTGGATGAGTTTGTTCTTTGTTCTGTTATTTTAGACTACTCTACAGTGGCGTAGCGTCGATACAACTCGATTCCCAACGGGTTCCCTAAAATTCTGCAGTATCTGTAGAAGTCCATACAAAACAGATCCCAAAATCCCCTCCGGCTTCACCAACTAAAATTTTCACGCGTCGCCACTGCTACTCTATAACATAATATTGTCTTCGGTTACCGCGATAGTTACTCCTGAAATAAAACTATGGAAACGGATTAAATCGCGTATAATTAATTTACAATTCATCCCGACGTTTCGAACACTTTACAGCATTCGTGGTCAACGGGTGACTGAGGAAAAATTACAATGTGCAAAAGCTACCCACATACAACAAGAAATATTAACGAACCATGACCACAAATAATATAGATTTTTAAGGCAGGTTCACACACTTAATAAAGCTAGTTATACAATATTCAAAAAATTTACCATTACTATGTTAAAAAAAACAATTAATCAATTAATCTACACAAAATTGACAAAAACAAACTGCAAAATGTCCAACATCATACAACACAAATGCCTTCGTCGTCCATTATCAGATGTACTACTGGATCCCAAGCCGGTGGTAAAGAGCCATCTTCTCTATTAAAGTTCGGATATTTCTTGATCTCACAATGGCCTCGCGCAACATTATTAATAGTGTGTGATCTGCCTTGAAAATCTATATTATTTATGGTCATGGTTCGTTAATATTTTCTTGTATGTGGGTAGTTTTTGCACATTGTAATTTTTCCTCAGTCACCCGTTGACCACGAATGCTGTAAAGTGTTCGAAACGTCGAGATGAATTGTAAATTCATTATACGCGATTTAATCCGATTCCATAGTTTTATTTCATAAAATGAATTAGTAAATAATACTAATCAACACTATTTTTCCTCCATCTCTTTTATTCCTTCTGAGCGAGACTGTCGTGCGAGGGCAACGAAAGGTAGGATTATTCACCTCGTATATTGGCAAGGATTTTTAGGTTGATAGATTGATGGATAGCGGATTGTAATAAAACGGTTTACGCAAATTTGTGTCGACTAAAATCGATTACCAAAAGGTGCATTGTCACAATTTCACAAGTCTGGGGGACGACCGGTCTGGCGCAGTCAGTAGTGACCCTGCCTGCTGCGCCGCGGTCCCGGGTTCGAATCCCGGTAAGGGCATTTATTTGTGTGATGAGCACAGATATTTGTTCCTGAGTCATGGATGTTTTCTATGTATATAAGTATTTATATATTATACCCCAACGATTACGTAGCAGTATCATAATGCCCGGGCAATGTGATAAAAAATGGCGTCTAAACAATGATTAATCACTTTGCCCAATACAGCTGGGCATTATTCATAATGCCCGGGCATTATACATAATGCCCTTATTAATCACTTGGTCCATAACATATATATCGTTGTCTGAGTACCCACAACACAAGCCTTCTTGAGCTTACCGTGGGGCTCAGTCAATCTGTGTAAGAATGTACTATAATATTTATTTATTTATTTTATTTTTATTTATAAGATATTAAATATATTTCATGTTCTACAGGTATAGTTAGTTAAAGTCCTGTTAGTACTTCCTATACCTATCAGAGAAATTGAGATCGATGCAGATTGTAGCGTGATCAGGTAGAGTTGGGAGTACCGGCTGCTAAAGCTGAAAAAGAGACGGATACCTATTAATATTATTTTAATTTAGATTTAGTGGTTGTCGGCACATCTCGAATCCGCATCAATGCCTACGATAAACACGTTCAGTGGGGCTAATATTAGGTAAACTTCCTGATGTGGACTGGTGTCGCTACATAAAAAAATTATCATGATCTGCTCGACCTCTTCGACTATCTGAACATTTTGACTATAGGGTACATACCACGTAGGTATTATACATACATATTAACGCCTGTAGTTAACATAATAGCAAATAGGTATATCAGTGAAGTGAACGATGTGTGTTACTGTTACGTCAACTCGCAAAGGAATGGATCGCATCAAACGGTCTATCAACTTCAATAATTTCATTGTATGAGGTCAGATGAAGATAATCATCATCATCTGACCTCATCTTTCTATGTTCGAAGTATGTTCACCAAACTTTCTTGTTGTTGTGTGAGTTAGATATACTACTTGTTAAATTAAAAAAAGGCATTATTATTAATGCATTAAGAGCCTGAATTAGCTAATTATATATATATTGCCTTTATCTGTCATAATTATAATGACTTTTATGTGTTTGTGAGAAATGGATAGAGCATATCAAATTTAACTAGAGGTAATTCAAGCCCAGAAGTTTTCTGAGTAAGAGTTAGTTTGTACTGTAAAGAACATTGTATATTGTATATTAATTTGAGAAGCCTGAACACTAAAGGTGTCATGCGCATAAGATTAGCCGAGCTCAATATTTGCTTGCCGCGAGTGCGGGGCCGCGATAAAAATATTCTATTTATTACGAGCCCGCGCTCATTCAGAGCGCGTCACGCGGTGACATCCGACTTCGTTTTCGAACATCCACGACAAGGGTTGCCAGCGATCATACTCGTCCACATTCTGTTAGGGTTCCGCACCGAACAAAAATATTGTCTCGGGTTTTCACCATGGCTTATGAAACCTGGGATCCACTTCATCCACTTGGCAATCAAACCATTCACACGATTGGACGTATAGGTATAGGTTGGTTCTACGATGACTATACGCCTTCTTTAGATTACTCCGGTTTAACCACTATATTATCCTCCAACTATAAAAAATATTGGTAGAGATATTAAATTGTATGTATTTACAAAAAAAATCACAATTTCATATTAGTTCGATTACTCTTTAAGATTTAATTTCTACCCAACAATAAAAAAGGGTATGACCTAGGCTCGGAAAAACGACATTTCGAAATCATACCTAATCATAATTTAGGATCTATATTAGTCGAAATTGTTCGCGTTGTTATAGGGCATAAACTTTAAACGTTGATATAAGTAAAAGAAGTCTATGTTGTACGGAGCAGGGTAATTTTTATGGTGGCGTTTTGCGCGTCATTGATCGGACTTACTCTCCCACTAAAAATAGAAGCCCAACAACATTCCAACTTTACTTATTTGGAAGCTTACTTATGCTTTTATTTATAAGCAAAGCTTTAATAATATACAAGTAAATCATGCAAAATTGTATAAACTAAAATAAACTTAGTCTAAATCATGCATAATATTACACACATTACAATGTTTTATTTATGGGTAAATTCAAGATAAAATCATCAGAGTTCACGGGCTTGTCTAAAAATCATATAAAAACTTTTTTCATAATTTAACTTTAAACCATTTGCATCAAACCAATTACACATGTCTGGCGACCCCCCTCGGCATAAAGAATTACGCATCATAATCGTTTGGGTAATTAAAAAAAAAAAAAATACCTGGACAGACAGACAGAGAGAAGCAACTTTCTTTTATACCTTCCTACTACTATGCAGTGATGATGCATTTAGAAATGATTAATTTTTAAACAATTTTAAACCTTCCTCGTTTTCCGCTCCGGTCGAAGCGACAACCCTGAGCCGACGGAACCATCTTCACGCCCCCGTCAATGCATGCATCGAGTCAATACGCGTGTGCCAATAATTTTTCATCTAAACCCATTATTGTGTCAGCGGCTTACTATCAGCCGCGGCAGGACGGAGCGTGGCTTCTTCAATGTATTTTGTGTTTGCCAAGTGTCAAAGGTTTGGTTCGATTGATGACATGGGGGATACATTTAAAGATGACGTGACAGACAGGTGGAAATGTAAGATATACCTACAAGCAATAAAGCTACATGCTACGAGTACCTACATTACATTTTATAAGTAGATATAAGTATCCTTCATTCAACTTTCATCTGGACAATCTTTATCTTCAATATAAATTGTAACGTTGTCAATAAATAGGTACCTAATGTAAAATACCCTATAATGGACGGTGATGCCATTATGAAATAATCGATGGAATCAGGCGTTACTTTGCGGAAATCCATGTTAATCGTAAACTAGAACTTTCCTTTGCTAATCCGCGAATAGATAACGTGCAAGTCAATCAGTGCTAACCTGTTATAATTACTTGCGTATTTTTTTACATGCAATTAATTTTCCCACCCTCCCACCGCAAAAATAAAAACAAATACGCAAATAAATATAACAACCCACCACCAAAAATACAAAACTCGACACTTGTTTCGCCTCTCTACGAGGCATCCTCAGGAGCTAATGTTGACGGTCCGAAGTCCCGCAACTGACTCAGTCAGTCAGCTCAGTCAGTGGTCAGTTGCGGGACTTCGGACCGTCAACATCAGCTCCTGAGGATGCCTCGTAGAGAGGCGAAACACGTGTCGAGTTTTGTATTTTTGGTGGTGGGTTGTTATATTTATTTGCGTATTTGTTTTTATTTTTGCGGTGGGAGGGTGGGAAAATTAATTGCATGTAAAAAAATACGCAAGTAATTATAACAGGTTAGCACTGATTGACTTGCACGTTATCTATTCGCGGATTAGCAAAGGAAAGTTCTAGTTAGTTGATTTCATGTAAAAAAAATAAAATAAATAATACTCGGTGTAAACTTGAATGAGTTTTACTTACTGCATTAACCATGAGATAAAGTTACAGGATAAGGTATAAAACATACTAGTTTGTTACTCCAAAGATATAAAGAAAGAGTGTTATTTCGCGAGTGTCCATAACTGGAACCGGAAAACTGCATAGTGCATACGTCCTATAATGGACACGGAACAATTTACGAAACCAAAATTTACAAGAAACAACCTATGTTAAAATAACGCAAACTAATTTTATTGGGGTATATAAAGTTGACTCATTGAGTATCAGTTGGCTTTAAAAGTAATATTTTACACTTATTCCACTGTCCATAATGGGGGATCCATTACTGGAGACCTGGCGTCCATGACTGTAGAAAAAAACACCTTGTTTTAATTTGTTAACTACCTATGAGGAAACCAATAACAGTATCTACTTATTCTGCAATACGCTTGAAATGCAAAAGAAGGATAGGACATTCAAGTTTTAACACGCTTAGCGGTAGAATTTTTACATGTGTCGGCGAAATATCAAACATAGGCAAATTTTTATCTTAGTTTAAGATAAGACAGTTTGTCCATGATTACCGTTTTACCTTATAGACAGGCATATTGTTGGTTGTTAATAAAGTCTACCTATTCCATATAGAAATATGGACTTGGAAAATCGTCATTATGTACAGTACAGTCAACAAATTGGAATTGGAGGCCACTGTAGAAGTATATCACAGTGACGTTATAAATCAGATTGTAAGAAATATCTTACTGCTTGTCATTTTGACATGGTTGTAGAGTGGCCTAGGGTTCCAATAGGTTGAGGTACAGTCAACCTTATAATAAATTACCTACTGTTTAGATTAAAATGGCCAATTCGAGAACAGCCCTACCTACCAACTACAGCGTAGTAAGTGAACGTCACAAAGAATCGCTTACATTTCGATAGTGTATCGTAGCATTCGTAGCCAAGCTCTCTCTATCGTTGGCTGTAGGTACCTACTCGTGCAAATAATTATATTGTTGAGTCCAAGAAAACAGTCTACATCAAATAGATACAGTCTCAGTTCTCACTCTATATACACACCTAATTATGTAATTATTGGCAACGTAAAGAATAAATAGCATTTATTTCATAACAAATAAGTATCTACATTTATTGTAGTCTTTCGAGATAACAAACGTTAATGCTAGCAGCGGTTGATGGAGTTAAATTAACATATAAAAGCTTACGAATTCAGGACAGTCAATTATAAAAATCATTACCATCTTTAAGAGTACACACTATAAATAAGTCTGACAACAATACATACCTACATAAATATATGATTCAGTTTTACTTAATGTCATAGAAAGAGGATAGTTTTAATTTCACTGGATGCTTAAAAAAAGGTGACCCAAAAATTCCTGCAAAGTTGCTGCTATCGCTTTCGTCGTCATCAGACTCGGGCGCAAACAAAATAGCCAGCGTCAAAAAGTTTCCCCAGAAAAATTGTTCGCGAAATTCACACTATTCATGGGAAAAGTACCTATCATTGAAAGTGCCGTGCGGTCAGCTCGTAGTTAGCAACCGCGAAGTCAAAAGAGCTTACTTCAAAGGGGAATAACTGGCGGCTCCAAGAGAATGCTAAATAAACTGGCAACACTAAGGCAAGAGTGCAAAACAAATGCGGCAACGCCACATCACACGGCCATTGAATCAAAAGACAGACTGAGCGTGAAGTGATGAAAACTGGAAAAATAATAAACGTACCCCTGTGGGGCGACCTATTCTAGGATCTAAGATTTATTTATTATAATATTTTTATTACCATTAAATGAGCTGTTCTTTACTGTAATATAATATTACACGCACCAAGACTGAAATTACCTACCTCTTTTCCAACGTTTAGGCCAGGTAAAATTTTCGACCAGTTAGTGACTTTCAATAACATCTTCCGATTAATTATAAGAAGTCAAAAATATGGAGATAGACTTGGATAATCACAATTTACAAGTGGGTACACGACAATACTGCAATGACTGGTTTGATGGGACCACTGAATAAATCAAGGCGCGAATGTCAGAATTATGTTTACCGTTTGTTTGTTTGTTGGTGGTTACATATTCCCCGGTATATTCTTGTTTGATTCAATCACCTACTGATATATAGTTTCAAAATTCATAGCTTTTTTTTGTTAGTCTTCACCCATATTAATAACTACGGTCTAATTTCCAAAAAGCTATTAAGCAACGGAATAGGTTTTCCTCCAGTTAGGTTTCACACCCTCTAGAAGCAAGTGTCAATATTGGCCGACACGTTTGCCGCCGACGTATGATTTTTACATCAAAGCCGTACTCAAAGTGAGACTTGAATCACACTTCGTAAACAGTCTGCGAATGGGTTCGCCAGCGTTTGTGGAGTCACCTACTCTCTTTGCCGAACGAAATACATAAGTTTACTTACTTTTACTTACCGACTTTATTTCGACCTTTTGTGAGAACACCTATTGAAATTGCCAAAGCTCACCGAAGCTAAAAAGTAGTTCTTATACATTTTGAGTTTATGGGTTTTATGATTTTGTTTCTTTTTAGTATCTTTTTATTTCCCATGCGCTGAAATTGGGTCTTGGGTCATTGTTGTTCTATGAAGAGTGTAGAAATGTATGCGGTTTTCAGCACTAAATATTTTACCATAGAAATGAAAATTTGGTTTAAATGGATTGGTGGAACGATATCCACTTGTTATTATACTGGATACAAGGCAAGTTGAGCTGTAAGGTACTTTCAGAGTCTCAAAAATATAGACTATTTTACAAATATTAATCTAATAGTCTGCGATGCGATATACGCTTTTGCTCCCTTTTACTCTTTTAGTCTTCACTTGGTATCTCTTTTATATACTACAGAGACCGAGATATCACTCCAGCACGGGAAGCATGCATGGTCGCGCGATAAATGATAAAATATCTGGCCGTCCCTATCGCACTTACTAATAGTGCGATAGGAACGGCCTGATATTTTATCGTCTATCGCGCGACCATGCTTCCCGTGCAGGTATAATTTGTTGACGCGTTTTGTGGTATACCTAAATATAATAGTACCTAATCTTGGTCTGATTCAAATAACAACTCATAAATACAGTTTTCACATTTCACTAGACTGTTTTCACATTTTACCCATGTCAACTACTTAAAGTTTAAATGAAACCTAAAGAACAAACCTGGAAAAAGTTTCATCCGAGTCCAACGAAAAGCAAATAAGGTTTAAACATAAATTATCGAAAACGCCGCAACTTACATTGTGCCCAAAATTAATTACATAGTTCCCGAGCATAAACGCATGGCACCAAGCTCCCGATTTGAAGAGGGGGTGCATAACGGTTGCATTATTTGCAGTAAAAGCGCATCCAAAAGCACTGTAATTGGTTTACGCAAGCGGTCTTCTTGAAAGCGCTTCCCTAATGAAAAATGGTTGCAATAATGACATAATTGCATAAAATTAATCACCGTGTATGAAAATTATTTCTAGCTCAAGATCTGGATATAATTAAATTTGGTGCACCTTTGTTTAAGTAATATGCCTGTGGTCATGACAGTGTGTAAAACGTGGGTTTCTGTATGTCAAAGTGTTAACTGACCCACCTCTGACGATATACCTAGGGATTTTGTATAATGTCGAATGAGATTGCTATGCTTAGGTTAGGTAATAAAACTTTCGGAAAGTTACAATATTACCACTTACTACGGTTTATGTTTGTTAATCGAATATTATGCAAAAAGCATAATTATGATGCTCCCTTTACATTTTGCTCAGTTTTATTCCAAATATTAATAAAGCCATAATAAATTCAGCTTCCAAAAGGCATCGTTTCCACGTGCTTTTATACTGACCATCTGTTTGCGATATGAAAGCAGGTACCTAATAAAGCTGCGTTATTTTTTGTATTTATTCCAGTGAAAAATTTCACGACGGGGATTACAGTTGGTGGGCGTCCTGAAGTTACGGGTTTAATATAAAAATAAAGTTTAACGACGATGGCGATGCGCAGTCTGTTGCAGTTTCGCAATGTTGAGCCCGATTTATTGCTCGGGGACACCATTTATTTCCGATACTTTTTGTGGGCTCATGCTATGTAACTTCTTTGTAATAAAAACGGTTTTGAATAATATAGTCTGGTTAATTAGCAAAACAGGTAAAAACCACAACGTTCACACGATTGTACTTAATAGTAAGTACATTACGATACAAGTGCGTAAAAAAGGAAGTTCGAAACGAGTGGCGATAAATTAAAACACGACCGAAGGGAGTGTTTTAAATCGACACGAGTTACGAATTTCCTTTTCGCACGTGTATCGTACGATTCGTACGACGTTTTTCAGTACAGATGAGCCTCCAAAGTTTCGACCTGGCATATAATGAACCACTTCTCGCACTAGTGCGTAAAAAAAACTCCATCTGTGTCGATTTAAAACACTCCCTTCGGTCGTGTTTTAATTTATCGCCACTCGTTTCGAACTTCCTTTTTTACGCACTTGTATCGTAATGTACTATTTCAGTACAGTTATTTTTCAGTTTATTTTTCAGTTTTTAACTTTTCTTCGCACTAGTATCGTAATGTACTATATCGTAACCTAACCCCTAATTCACCGAGTAAAAGAAAAATAAGTATATTGTACATATGGCAGAAGCGCATGTATACTCTGTCAAACAAGTCTGTCAGTAAATAAGAACAAAGAAAACTATATGCGTCCTTTTCTTTAGGGTTTTTTTTGTTCTTATTTACTGACAGACTTGTTTGACAGAGTATATTTATACTAATTTATAAAAACGCTCTACCTTAAGACCCCATTGCCCTACCTTAAGGATCGCCATCGCCTTTAATAATGTAGCACTACATTATTGCATAGTATTGCGCTCTACCAGTAATTAGTTACAGTTGATGCCCTACCTTAAACTGGATTCTGGCTACGGCCCTGAGCATAGGTACATCATAAAGTCCATCCCCGGTTTCGTAACCCCCAAAACAGGAAAGGTGGCAGAGTGAGAAGGCTACCAAATTCCAATTCCAAATTCTAAATCATTTATTTGTTAAACATACATAGATACAACAGTAGGTCTTAGCTAAATGTATAGAAAAGTATCACTATGCTTCGCCACATGGCATATAAATACAAATATCTGGGCGACCGAGCTTCGCTCGGTTCTGTTTCGTATCCTTGACATGTATCGCCATCTAGTTCAAAAATGAATAGTACCTACATCGAGCCAAAGAATTCTCAGCCTTAACAACACAACTACTCCACACGAGATGGCGCGCGTTCCGCCACAAAAACTCAAACAGTGTATTTTTCTATTCGTTTTAGCCTTGACCTGTGTCGCCATCTAGTGTTTGCAATAAATAGTACTTACATCGACCGAAAGAATTCTGTCTTAACAGTACAACTACTGCACACGAGATGGCGCGCGAAGAAAAACGCATGAAAACTCGAAAATTCGCGTTTTCCGGGACCTAAGGATAAGTTAGATCGATTTTTCACCCCCAAAAACCCCCACATAACAAATTTCAGCGAAATCGTTAGAGCGGTTTCCGAGATCGTCAGTTTAAATAAATATATAAATAAATAAATAAATAAATATACAAGAATTGCTCGTTTAAAAGTATAATAAGATATATGGCTACAGATAAGTTTAAAAGAAACGAATATTTTATCAGATCACCATCTCGGTATGCTATAAAATTCGATGTCAACACATGTTTTCCCTTCTGCGTACACTGATATTACCTACATACAGTATGTAAAGATTTCAAGTACAAATCTACTTTAATGTAAGTATGTACAAGATTACACATTACAGTATTTGATTAATAATGTCATGTAGACTTGGATGATGGGGAAATCTCAGTGATAGATAAGAAGCTCTGTGCGGTTAATTTGTTTGTTTCTGATATGAGGAGTGAGATTATCCATGTAAAATATTCCGTAGGTATCATAATATACTTGTGATAATGCGTAGTAAGAGAGATTATGAAAACTGAATAGTTAAGGGCAATATGCGTATAAAAATAAATAAACTATGAAGTAGAGAATAATAATGTAGCTAAATTTGCGCCATCGTCTACACCAATTTACTATTTTTATTCTTATTATGGCACCGTATACCTATATACATAAACTCATTTCGAGGGCTTTCTAATTTTACAATGTACACTGAGTCTAAGAATGTTCAAAACGGTCAAAATCCACGAAAGAACTAAAATTGCCAATAACTTGAAAACGGTGCAACTTTTACTGGGGTCATGTTAGGTTGGTTGGAACCCTCTCGGGCTGGACTACATCCAGTCTCACTGTGGCGTGTCCTTTTTGGGAGGTTCAAATTTTCAAATGTATAATGCTGTGTCAAAAGCAGGCAGTTTATGCTCTATAACTAGGTACGAGTACCTGAGTATTAGCCTACTATGCATTCATTGTCATTTTCTTTATACACCCTGTTTTTATTGAATTCCGTTAACTTTAAGGGAAGGTTCTTTAGATCAAATACAATTAATTTCTCTAAGAAATTAGCGTCTTAACTCTTACGGTTATCAAGTTATTAAAAAAATAATAAAAATAATTACTGAACACGTGTGTGACCCAATGTTATTTGTTTTGACATGTGCCGTCAATCACTTGCCACTAACTTGAATATCATTCTTAAGGGTCTCTCACATTAATTAATTCATTTATTATGTATGAAAACAATGAAAAAAAAATTTTTTTGCTAATTTAATTAAAAGTGATATACAAGGTGGTTCCTGATAACGAACCTAACGACATGTCGAATTTAACGGAAAACAAAAAAACACGGTGTATGTACTCGATTATATTTGCATTTATTAAACACGTAAAAGTTTGAATCTAAGATTGATCTATGCTGTCTAAAATATGAATAATATAATCCCTGCTAAAAATTAACTAGCGAACTTCCCCTTAAGACGGCATAAAACATTACCTACTAAGCTCCCGAACGTTTTAAGCCATTATAAGTTATTGTCTCAGCAAATAAGATAAGAGTGTCCTTTGTGACACAGATACCCCACTCTGAAATATGATTGATAACGACAAATTTTTAACATTAAAGAATAACAATTTAATAAAGATTCTATCTTGTAAGGGCCGAATAAACACTTGTAACCATCTTAGCTTAGAGACACTTACGAATTTCAGGGTTAGTCTTCTCAAATCTCTGGACTGCACGTCACTCAATTAAATACGGTGACTGTGTTTCACCAGACGAGCCGAATATCTGGTTGTCGTCGACGTGGTATAACTCCAACTAACTCTAAGATAAACTGTTAACTTAGAATACTAACTCATCTACTACGGCTAACCCAGTGGACGTTAGAATAAACAAGCGAAATATCTAAATAATGAATATTGATTAGTTAGGTATCCAAAGAGACAATGATAGCGACCTGCCAGGCGGCAGCATTGCTCGTAGTCGTTGTTTGCTACTATACTTACGTCAGATCTTTTTTGTGACCGTACATGTAGAGTCTAGTCGAAAAGAGAAGAGTCGTAGAATGTACTAAATTCATGGCTTTGTTCTTTCCGCAAAAACAGGCTCTATCTATTCTTTCTCGTCTTCTAAGTTGAAAATTGTAAAAAGCTGCTTTTGAAATAATACATGTACTCGTAACTTTAAACATGATCAGGGCCGTCGTACTACGTGTTAGGTTAGCGCTGCGGGCGTAGACAATAACATGATGGGAAAACACGTAAGTTACGTGTCGTGTCCTACCTGATCGTATAATCTGATTGCTAAGGAGATGCCCTATCACCACTTTTCGTTTTGGCGTTGGTTTTAAGGACACCCGGTAGAGAAAAAATTGGCCAAGAAAAAAAATAAAGTGTCAGATCTTTTTTGTGACCGTACATGTAGAGTCTAGTCGAAAAGAGAAGAGTCGTAGAATGTACTAACACGTAAGTTACGTGTTTTCCCATCATGTTATTGTCTACGCCCGCAGCGCTAACCTAACACGTAGTACGACGGCCCTGATCATGTTTAAAGTTACGAGTACATGTATTATTTCAAAAGCAGCTTTTTACAATTTTCAACTTAGAAGACGAGAAAGAATAGATAGAGCCTGTTTTTGCGGAAAAACAAAGCCATGAATTTAGTACATTCTACGACTCTTCTCTTTTCGACTAGACTCTACATGTACGGTCACAAAAAAGATCTGACACTTTATTTTTTTTTTGGCCAATTTTTTCTCTACCGGGTGTCCTTAAAACCAACGCCAAAACGAAAAGTGGTGATAGGGCATCTCCTTAGCAATCAGATTATACGATCAGGTAGGCAATTATGGTCGCGCGATAAGTGATAAAATAGCAGGCCGTCCCTATCGCACTATTTGTAAGTGCGATAGGGACGGCCTGATATTTTATCGTCTATCGCGCGACCATGCTTCCCGTGCAGGTTTTTTCTTTAGTGTATGGTATCAATTTCAGTTTATAATTTATATATAGTAGTGTTACTAAATAAAAAAAAATCAAAAAATATTTAATAAAATAATTTGATTTGTTCCCTACATCGATCAGATTATACGAATTAGATCTTAATTTAAATGTCATTGATTTTCGAGATATTGATACTTTTTGCCTGTTTAGGGTTCCGTACCAAAAAGATATGAAATTTGGAATAGTTATGAACATTGTTAACCTCTACAAATTGAAGGGTTTTTTTTTAATTAATAAATATTAATTATATAAAATGGCAAAAATGAAGGGGGGGGGGGGGGGGCAAACTATAAATGTCAAGTTACTAGGTCAAGTGGGGTATCGTTAGAAAGAGCTCAAATTGTACATATCAAAACTATTTTTTTTTGTAATAGAGAAAATAAGAATTATGAAGAAAATGTAAAAAAAAAATACCGTTCCCCCCTTATCTCCGAAGTTTGACCATGAAAAATGATGAAAATTTTACTAAACATTGCTTTTATGCTAAATACTACAGGAAAAATAAAATTGTGTCTGTAATTTGTAATTTTAAACGTTTCATTCTTTTTTTCTAATTTGGAAACTTTTTTTAAATAAAAAAAAAACTTTTCAGTTTTTAACTTTCAATTTAATCACACTTGCGGATGTATATCGTACATCAAATTAATACAAATACAAACTCTTTCAAATAAAGTAAAAACTGTCGAAATTGGTTAACATCGTAAAGAATTGTCCCTGAAAAACCAACATACCACACCGTGTTTTTTTTTTGTTTTCCGTTAAATTCGACAAGTCGTTAGGTTCATTATCAGGAACCAACCTGTATATCACTTTTAGCTGCTTTTAGTTAAATTCGCAAAAAAAAATCGTCATTTTCATACATAATAAATGAATTTATTAGTGTGAGAAACCCTTAAGAATAATATTCAAGTTAGTGTCAAGTGATTGACGGCATATGTCAAAACAAATAACATTAGGAATTGGAACCTAAAGGCTGTGACACACGTGTTCAGCAATTATCTTTATTTTTTTAATAACTCGATAACCGCAAGAGTTAAGACGCTAGTTTCTTAGAGAAATTAATTGTATTTGATCTAAAGAACCTCCCCTTAAAGTTAACGGACTTCAATAAAAACAGGGTGTATATTATTAGCGAATTCACCGAGAGATGGCGCTGGAGAAAACAAAATGCGCTTTTTGAATTTAAATTACGTTTTATTAACTTTTTAAACAATTAAAGTTACATTAAGTGGTCGCGTACAATGTCGTCGGGTTGGATCGCGGAAGAAGAGAGAGAGTTGCCAGATGCAAACATAAGGCAACTACAAATTATGTTGCTACAACTAAAAATACTTAAGCTAAGCTTACACTTTATATGTTTTGTATTAAACATAGTTGGGGCCAGGCAGTATTACATTACAGTAAAGGTTGGACCCGCCAATTAAATCTAAATATAAGAAAATATATGAGCTCTACATCACAGGTAAAGGACATAATTTGGTAATGGCTCTACGGAATATTTTATTATTGATTTTAACATCAGCTACTCTTACTAATCCGTCCCTACCAGGGAAAGTTTTTACTATGCGAGCCATTGGCCAATTTAATGGAGAGGTGTTTATATCTTTTACAATTACCAAATCACCTTCTTTTAAATTGGTTTGCTGGTATTTCCATTTGGGGCGGCTTTGGAGCTGAGTTAAATAAGTTTGAGACCAGGTTTTCCAGAAATCTTGCTTAAGCTTGGTACACATTTTCCAAAATGAAACTCTATTTACTGAAGTTTCAGTGAGATCAATTTCAGGATAACTCGTCAAAGCTGTGCCACAAATGAAGTGTCCAGGGGTAATATATTCACAATCATTAGAGATAGCAGAGAGTAAAGGTCTACTATTCATAATGCCTTCAATTTCTATGATTACAGTATTAAGTTGTTCGTAGGTCAGGCACAAATTGCCTACTATTCTTTTAAAGTGATGTTTGAAACCTTTCACTCCACATTCCCAAATTCCTCCGAACGTTGGTGAGTAACTCGGTATCCAATTGAATGTTATGTACCTATCTGAACAGAATTCGTTAACAGAGTCTCTACAATGTTTGGAGGAAAATAGATCATACAATTTGTTTAATGTATTGCAAGCACCTTTAAAGGTTTTTGCATTGTCACAATAAATATTTGTGGGCATGCCACGCCGAGAAATAAAACGCTTAAGACATGCTAAGAAAGTTTCGGTCGTGAGATCAGAAACAAGTTCTAAGTGTATCGCTTTTACAGCAAAGCAAACAAAAAGCGCGATATAGCCTTTAGTGATAACAGGCTTCCTGATGCGAGACACCTTTACGTTAAAGGGGCCGCAGAAATCGATTCCTACATGCTGAAAGGGTCTGCTTTGTGTGATTCTTTCTTTAGGAAGGTCTCCCATCAACTGCTTTGCTGCTTCAGCTTTCATTCGTATGCATTTCATACATTTATGTACTACCTTTTTTACTTCTCGTATACCATTCACGAGATGATACCTCTGAGATAGAGAGCCTAACACTTGTCTAGCACCTCCATGCAAAAGTCTTAAGTGCTCCCGTTCTATAATAAGTTTGGTAATAAAGGAGCTTTTTGGAAGTATTGCAGGATGCCGCTTGTCATAAGGCAAGTTGTCTGCATTTTGCAGTCTTCCCACAGCCCTAATGACATTGTATTTATCTAAAAATACTATTTGATCGCTAATTGTCACAGGCTTATTTTTGGAGAGCAAGACTAATTCTTTACTTAAATGCTCTACCTGAGTACAACGTACAATTTTCAACATAGAGTCACGCAATTCATTTGCAGTTAAGTAGCTGCTTGTTATTTTATTATTTTTGTTCAAGCAGTTATTATAAAATCTATAAATAATAGCTACCACCCTTTGAAGTTTATTTATATTAGAATATTTGTTTAATAAATCTAGGGGCTCTACATTTGTAGCATGGCACAAGATTCCCTTTACATTTTCAGAAGGTGCACTGACTGTCTCATGCGAGTCTGTAAAAGGCATAATATTTTCAATATTTTCATAATTAAATTCTTCTGAATTTGTATGTGAATAACTCACATCGCTAAGACTAGGTGAACCATGCCACCACAGATGACACTCCTGCAGCCTGTGAGGTTCAATTCCCCTTGATAAAAGATCAGCAGGATTATCTTTTGATCTAACATATAACCACTGTGATTTTTCAGTAAGCTCTACAATTTGCTTGACTCTATTTTTTACATATACAGTACTCTTTGCTGCTTCTGTCTTGATCCACCACAAAACAATTTGGGAATCACTATAGAGAAATACTTTATGAGATACTCGATCATTTAAAATGTTACTGACTCTACTTGACAATTGTGCTAAAAGTAGAGCAGCAGAGAGCTCCAATTGAGGAATAGTATGAGATTTGCTCAGTGATGACACTCGGGATTTCGAACATAATAGGTTCACTCTAACTGAGCCGTCAGTCATAAAGACTCTTAAGTAGAGACAGCCTCCGAAGGCTTTTATGGATGCATCGGCATATCCTATTAACTCTACATGAGATACTAAGTTAAAATTTACACATCTATCTATTTTAATTTGACCCATTTGTTTTAAATTGTTCAGAAACTTAGACCAGTGCTGAAACAGTTCGTTTGGGATTGTAGAGTCCCAATCTTTAGGCAAAGAGCTATGGAGTTCTTGCATGAATAACTTGGCCACCACAATTACTGGGCCTATTAAACCAAGTGGGTCAAACATTTTCCCTATAAAACTGAGAATTTTTCTTTTTGTGTTGAGCATTGTTGCTTCATCAATTGCAGGGCAAGAGAAAGTCAATTTATCAGAATTAATTTGGAGTGTGAGACCTAGAGTCTTCACAGTGTCATTTTGACCGATCTCCACACTGTCAATTTGTCTGTGCTCAACTGGTATATCAGCTATTAGTGAAGAATCGTTCGAGCACCATTTATGTAATGAGAAACTACCTAATTTTAGAAGCTCTACAATTTGATTTTTCAGCTCCTGAAGCGTCTCTACATCATCAGCACCAGTCAGCACATCATCAACAAATGTATTTTTATAAATTGCCTGTGCGGCCAAAGGGAACTGATCCTTATGCATATTTGCTAGTTCATTGAGAACTCTTGTAGCTAAAAATGTGCTTGATTTCAAGCCGTATGTAACAGTCTGGAGTTGCAAGCAGTTGATAGGGTCTTTAGGCGAATCGCGCCATAAAATGTTTTGAAGTCCGCGTTGATGTTCATTTATAAAAACATTGCGAAACATTTTTTGAATGTCACATGTTAAAATATATGGATAAGTCCTGAACAAAATAAGAATATCAAAAAGCTCACTCTGTACAACAGGCCCATTCAGCATGACTTGATTCAACGATGTCCCATTTCTAGATCTCATCGACCCGTCAAAGACCACACGATGGTGTGAGGTGCGACTCGAGGGATTAAACACGCAGTGGTGTCCTAGAAAAAACACAGGACCATTTAAGTCATAACTTTCAATATCAACTGTCCTTGCATGTCCTAATTCCAGATATAGGTCAATAAATTTTTTATATTGTTCAAACAGCAAAGGATCTTTTTGTAACCTTTTTTCTAACATTATGAATCTATTATAGGCAACCGAAAATGAGTCACCCAAGTTTAAGTTTTCCATCGGGAAAGCTAAAGGCATATCAACATAAAATCTATCGTCTTTTACTGATACAGAATCCTGAAATATTTTTTCAGCCTTTCCAAATTCATCATTTGTGGATTTTTCCACTTCAGGAAGTTTTTCAGAGAGCCAAAATTGCTCCATTACATTTATACCTATACTTCTAGCCAAGTCTTAGTTACATGAGAAACATGATTATTTTAACTATTGAATGTTTGTACGGATACGGAACCTCGGTGGGCGAGTCCGACTTGCACTCGCCCGGTTTTTTTTCATTACGTTTTATAAATTAACTTCAAAACGGGGTAAATCCATTCTGCTATAAGGTTGATTATCTTTCAGATCATATTTTATTTTTTATATTGATATTCAACCTTAAAGCAGAATGGATTTAGATACCCAAGTTTGAAGTTAAGCGACACATTTCTAGTTAGTAAGTATTCGTTCCCAATTATTTCTGTATCGATTTATAAACAAAACCAATCACATTAAATAACAAACTTACGCGTCCAACCATGGATGAGAACAGTGGTCGCACCTCTCCAGAGAGAAAAGGAGTGTTCGAGCACCTCTCCACGTTACGAACGTATTGTTCGGCACTACAGACTCCTTTGCTATGCAACAAACGGAGAAGTGCGATTGTATTGAAGAAACATCTTAGGTTTTTGAGTAGCGCAACTTTCTTGTTATTTATCGTGAAGTACGTTGTTTTAAAGGGACTGTTTACTGGTGTGTCCCGTGGCTCGGAGTTCTCCTGTTAAGTGGGTTAGTTTGATTCGGAATAGGTACGTACGTACCTACTTCATTGTATTTTTTTTCATAAATTCGTTTGCATGAAATAATGTCAGTGTGTGTTCATCAAAATGTAAATGTTAGACATTGCCAGAATATTTTGATAAGTACCAAGTTAAGCTAGCTGTCGAGCCGGTCCATGTGAGAGACTTAAAGTTGAATAAAATTATTAAAACTAATGGTTTTTCTTCAAATTCTGAGTTTTTTTCCTTAAGTAGGTATATCTCGAAAACTACGTATCGTAATAGCCTAGTGACATGATGATTATAAAACAATAAAAGCTGATCTTCTACGGTTTTCGAGATAATATCCGCTCTTGAAACTTTATTTAACTGTTGGCCATGTTTAGTATCGATTTCGTATAAATTGGGTGTGCCAAATTAATTTTCACCACTTTGGTTTGTATCAGACGCTACAGGAACAAAAATGCTAAAATGAAAAGGACCCCCTTTCAATTTGGGAATTCTAGTTTAATTAATATACTAGTGTTATTAACTAGATATATATAGCCACCAAACAATAGATAGCCACCAACCATGCGAACAAGCTGGGTTTAGGAGCGGGTACTCAACCATGGATCACATACACACCTTGGAACAGGTCATAGAAAAGTATCAGGAGTACCGAAGACCCTTATATACAGCATTTATTGATTATGCTAAAGCGTTCGATACAATATCACATTCCTCTATATGGAACGCTCTGAGTCTGACCTCTGACCCAGTGCAACGTGGACCCTGCATATATAAGAATAATAAGACACATTTATGAAAATTGCACCAGCAGAGTTCAATTAGACAAACTAGGACCAGATATATCTATTGACAGAGGTGTCAGACAGGGCGATCCTTTATCCCCAAAGTTATTCTTGGCAGTACTTGAATCTATCATCAAAAACCTTGACTGGAGAAATATAGGAATATACATCAACGGTAAATACCTTAACCATCTGCGGTTCGCTGATGATATCGTAGTAATAGCAGAACACTACACTCAGCTAGAGTACATGGTACAATCTCTTCACGAAGCTAGTGCAAAAGTGGGTCTAAAAATGAACTTTCAAAAAACAAAACTTATGACTAACAGCACTCGAAGAGATATAACCGTTGATGGGACTCTACTGGAGTATGTAGACAGCTATATCTACTTAGGTAAGCAAATATCGTTTAACAGCCAGCGTAACGAAGAAGAAGTAAACCGAAGAGTAAAAATAAGCTGGAATAAATTCTGGAGCCTGAAAGAAATCCTGAAAAGCAATATGAATATGAAAATTAAGAAAAAAGTCATGGATATATGTATCCTGCCTTCGCTGACCTATGCAAGCCAAACCTGGTTGTTTACTGCAAAAGTAAAGTCAAAAATAACCACATGCCAGAGAGCCATGGAGAGAAGCTTGCTAAATATTAAAAAAGTGCAGAGAATACCTCACATAAACATAAGAGCTGTAACAAAATTAATAGATGCACTCAAGCACGCCCAAACACAAAAATGGAGATGGGCAGGGCATGTTGCCAGGCTGTCTGACTCGCGCTGGACTCTGAGAGCTACCACGTGGAGGGGACCTGCAGGAAAAAGACGCGCCGGCAAGCCAAATAGCCGTTGGACTGATGACATAAATAAAATAGCTGGAGAAAACTGGAACTATGTAGCTACAGACAGGGATCGATGGAAGTCCTTGGAGGAGGCCTTCACCCGATGAGGGGTTCTTGTCCGCCATAAATAAATTCCACAATTTTATTAAATATTAAATTATGATTAAATTATAAATTAAATTAAATTAACATTGACATAATTAGGTAATTAGAATTGTGACGACATTCGATGATATGAAATTAGCTTAACTTGGACTCGAAATAAAAGGTTTTTTTATTTATTTTATTAACTAGATATTCAGCGCCGGCCCGTGCACTCGATCAGGGTAGAGCGAGTTTGAGTTTCGGCGCCCCTTGGTAAGGTTTCATTACGTAGGAAAATAAATCGCGAGCGTAGCGAGCGCGAAATTTTTTTCATAGTAATGCCGTAATTTGAAGATTGACGTAATACAGAATTTATGGATTTCATCATACAGATACAGAGTACGAAAGGGACAAATGGTTGAACTTTCGTAGTCGCACCCTAGCATAGTTACGTGTGGCTGAACGTGGATATCATGTAAATACATAAAATAACTAACAAAATGGAGCACTATAGTGGCTAAGTCAGGAAAGCACATTCGGATTTTTTCCTAAGTAACTAAAAGAGAACATATAAATAGTAAGCGCGAGCGAAGCGAGCGCGATTTTTTTACTCGATTTATGAAGACTCAATCCGCCAGCGAGGAATCCGCGAACTTTCAAGCTTTTATGTTCTGCAGAGCTACGGTCTTTGACATATTTTGGGGTAATTTGACTTCACAGGGCGCCTATGTTCCCGACTTTTAGGCCTTATATTTCCCCATCACTATTATTTTTATAATACTAAGAGTTAATTAAGAGATTAACTGCGGACTCGATCGTCACCTTCGGGATACCCATTTCGTTATTTTGCCACTAAGTAATCTTAGTGCTTTGAAATTCGCTCACCATCTGCTGGGACTCACAAAATTGCCTTTCTGAAACGTTTTGCGCCTTTGGCTTTATGAGGAACTCCGCTTTGGACTGTCGGGTAGACTCATATTTATGTATTTGGATAGCGACGTAACTTTGTCGTTCACCGCACAACAATGTGGTTCGTCAAGGGCTAGACTCCTCCTTTTACAGCGCCCTTATGAATGTTGGTATATGTTGGCAATGTGGTGCAACATTCCACTTAATCTGAAATACAAATCTAGATTTTTCGATAGCGGATTCATTCTCGACTCCTCTCGCCATTTTGTCATATGTGCGCGCCCGCGCAACGTATAATTTTTTTGTATGGATTTTTCCACATTCTCGATTTTGGCGCCCCCTTGCCATGTGGCGCCTAGAGCGGCCGCTCCACTCATTGTCCATTAAGAACAACTCAGTTCAAAGATATTGCGAAAAAATCTTTAAAATCGAGGTTCCGCTCTCGACTGTTTCCTCCTTCAAAACTTAGTCAATCGTAACGAAATTTGAAAATCTGAATAACAATGAAATAATCTGTGTCGGACTGTTTAGTTTTTTTGGCTAATTGTCACCAATTTTGAATACCACAACTTTTATACGCCTAATCAATAACACCGTTTTTGGAAAATTTTGATGGGCTCCAGCAGTGTCGGGGCGTGAAAATAGTCGAGAGCGTTTGTATGGAGAATTGACCCCTCCTGTATCGTCTTAAGAAAATCATGCACGATGTCATTTCATGCTTACCTACGCTCAGTGAGAGAAGAACCTGGGTTCTAAGCCTTTTTTACCTTTTAGAACCCTGTAACAGGTAATGTTACATACGTATTTAACCCTTAAATGCATGACCTTGACATAGATTTGTTCAAATTTGAATTTTGACATGTTGTCAATAAAGTCAAGACACTATACGTATTATATTGAATGTAAATAATAGTGTTAATAGTTGTCTTAAATTACCTATACCTAGTTGTCTTGCCCTCTAAATTATTTCTCTTACTGCACCCACATTCGCGAATTTCTGTTTTGCCCTATGGTTGACTGGTAGAGAATGCCTTAAGGTATTAAGTCCGCCATTTGTACTTTTTTTTATTGTGCAATAAAGTTTAAATAAATATCTTTAAAAAAACTATTGTTTAACTCTTCCTGTTACCGAGTTATTCAAAAATAAAATTTAAAGGTCCAACAAATCTACTACGAACTTTATTATTTTAACATGTGCCGTCAGATACTTGACACTAACATTTAAGTTGGTCTTAAGGTTGATGTAAGTATATATGTGTCGCAGGGCAATGGCCAAAACAGAGATTTGAACAAATCTCTAAGGGATTTGATCAAATCACGCAGGATGATAAAATAGCGAATCCACTTGATCATTTCTCTGAAAATTTTCAGTTATTTGACCAAATCCCTGACTCTGTCTAGTGAAATCACAAAATCGGCCAATTTTTGCACCACGCTTTGTGATTTCACTAGATTTATTTAGGGATTTGATAAAATAAAAAACCTGCGACAGTAAGTTGACGGAACAAACTTATAAAGTCAACTATAGTTATATCATTTCGCTAAACAAGGTTTTTTAAATACCTAAAAGTAAAAAGTATAGCTGGGGAAAGGAAAGTGGAATACGTCAACGCCTTTATTAAGTCATAAGTTAAGATAGTGCCTACTAAACGATAGATCTTACAAGAAATATAATGGTGTTTTTGTATGAAGCGGGTCTAACCAAATTTTTTTGGCGACCTTTCAAAATTGACAAACACGTACAATCGTACAATGTACCTACTCGTATATTTTTTTATTTATATAACCTAGACTTTACTTCTTCTGTTGTAATTTTAAAGTTACAATATACACCGTGTTTTTTTTGTTTTCCGTTAAATTCGATCCGCAGTTATTCATTAACAGGAAGCACTCGGATATAGATTTTTATTAAATTCGATTTTTTTTCCTGTTCAAAGTTAATATTTAATAAATGAATGAATTAGTGTGAGGGTAGGTAGGTACCTTTGTAATAACATAAAAGTTAGTGTCAAGTGTCTGACGGCACATGTCAAAACAAATACTCACACACGAGTTCGCAGTAATTAAATTTATATTTTTAATAAATCGATAACCGTAACGCCGTGTCTTGCGTGGGCGACGGTCGCGCGACCGTCGCCGTCGCGTCTCATACTTCCATATCGATAAGGTTTGATTTCGTATGCGTCGCATCGCCGTCGCGCGACCATCGCGCGACCGTCGCCCACGCAAGCCACGTCGTAAGAGTTAGGACGCTAGTTTCTTGGAGCAATTAATTGTATTTGACCTGAAGATCATTCCCTTAAAGATAATGGAATTCAATATAAACACCTTGTATATATGTAGGTATACATCTATTCATATAGGTATGTACCTATACCATAAAAATAAAATTGTAGATAATATTTTTACCAAAATTCCTTTTTTTACTCTACCTAATTTGTTGGAGTTTCGAGAAAGTATGCTTAAGTAACTGTTACAACGACGAATTGGTACCTACTTCTTCAAATTAACAAAATTTTATCAAAATCTGACAAAGAAAGTAAATACATATACATTTGCATATGTGGAAATAAAAAAATCATAGAGTTAATACCGAGATAATCGCAAAGCGCGTTGTCCTATTACCAGTACCAGCTGTAGTGTAGCCCACAGTGTAAAGAGCAGAACAGTACTTAAACAAATGGCGAACGTGTCGTCGCTTGTAAGCATAGGTATAATATTTTGCTTCAGCACAATCGATCTTATTATTTAACTTATTTATCAATATCTAAATTTTATTTTCTCATAGTATGTAATGTAATTATCTACTTACATATTATGTAAAAAAAATTAGTGGGGACGTTTATCGACAAAAAGAGGCCAAACCTTCTTTTTCTTGACCAAAGCATGAAACTTGGCACAGTTGTTCCTTATATCAAAATAAGCCGATTAAGATCGGGAGCCTTCGGGAGCCTCCCCCCTGGGGCTCGGGAGGGGGGGTCAAAGTACCGCTTCACCCGGCTTGCTTTGAAAAATTCTAACATAGCCCGTTTAGTTCATAGGTCATGTTTGGTATCGTTTTCGAGTAAATCAATAACGTAGAATTCATTTTTGGTACTAAAATTATGATTTAATGGTAAATAAAATAAAAAAAAATTAAAAGTTTGAAATTTTCATCTACGATTTACAAATTCAAGTCATCATAAATGTCAAACTGTTTGCTTTTTCTACAAATAAAAAATATGATATGAAAGCCTATTTAATATAGATTATGAATAATATAACTTTTACCCACCTTTACTAACGTTAAGTTTCATAAAAAAAACTTTAAGCCGCGCGGCGTCGGGACGCCGCGAGCGTAATTTTAACATACCTTTATTTTAAAAAACTCTATTAGAACCCGTTTAGCTATTAGGTCATATTTAGTATCGTTTTCGAGTAAATTAATAACGTAGAATTTAGTTTTGGTACTAAAATGACCATTTAATGTTAAATGAAATAAAAATAAAAAATAAAAATTTTCTGTGAGTTGCAAATTCAAGTCACGATAAATGTCAAACGGTTTGCTTTTTCTATAAATATAAAAATATGATATTAAAGCCTATTCACAAAGGATAGTACGCGTTCACCTACGCGAGCTTAGACTGTCTGCGGGGAACGCGCCTCTTTCATATATTTGATCGCCAGTGTCAGAGGTGTGTTAATGCATAAATAGAAAAAGATTCATTATTATTGACGTGTCGACAACGGCAACACTCGGGTCGGACCACACGATCTAAAGACCGACTGTACCTGTTATTTATTCATTGTAGTGAATCCTGAAAGAAATTTATATAACAGTATTTTATACAATCGTGATATAATACAAAACTTTTCAGTCGAGTACCATGTGTAGTACGGTACGAGAGTGAAAAGCTTAATTATATCACTATTGTATACAATACTTTTTCTACGAGTCATCATCTTCATCATCAATGGACGGAAATATCACCATTCATGCAAGTTAAAATTAATGTCAATAGAGTCGTTCACCGTTGTATCAACATCGAATTACCTAGCAACCAATTGTTTGTAATAACCGTCTCTGATTGGCCGATAACGCGACAGATAAAAAAAATGTGTTTCAGATGCAGGAAAATTTGCCAGGTATCGCAAATTAGTATAGAAATTGTATCAAGTTCTATTTTTGAAATTATTATAGTTAACTAAAGTCAATTATAATGAGCTTATTATAATTGAGTCGGAACTGCCATAGAGTATCCAACACTGAAAAGTTAGCACTTATAGTTTAGTCTGTGGTGTCCTAATTGACAGATTACTCATACTCATACTCATACTATACATTCCCTTCACAAAAACATAGCTGGGTACATATGGAACTGCATAAAAAAGGCTCTACCCTCTTTATGCAGTTGCATCGGTTTTTGCAACCTGATTTACATTTACATCTTGTAACTTCTAAGCATATACTGGCCACTTCAGTGTTGTCTGACCAGTGTGGTACCCATTCGTCTCCTTCTTCCTTCCATCCCCAAGAAGACGGACTTGGCAAATTTTGGTGTGGCACCAACGCCAACGCCTGACTCCAAACAAGAACGCCCTGAGTCCCATTTCTCAAAACTGAAAGTTACAAGTTACAAGCGGAAGTCTCTTTCCAACTTGTCATATTAGACATTAACAACCACTTGTAAATTGTAACTTGTAGCTTCGAGAAATGGGCCCCTGGTACACTGTGCGCAGTATATGCTGATCCAAGGCAGCCTCTGAAGGAGGTATGTTCTCCAATTGTCGATCTTTTCTGGTACCTAAAGAGGTAGGTACTTCGACCACTCATTCACCGTTGCGCAACGACTTGGTCTGAAACAATATGTGCATTATCATTTTAGAGTCTACAACTATCAAATTACAACTTTTTGGTGGATCACGTAACCTTCAGTATTACCCACTTACGTTACGTATCATAGAAAATTATTACAAACTTTAGTAGAATCTGATTTGCCTCTGATATTGCTCCATCTTGTAATAGTTTGACACCTTGAGTGGCCTGGCTAAGCTTCAAAGCCAAAAGAAAACGTTTCTAGATTAGACATAGTATGGGACAGGTACGATAAACGCAGCTTGAAACGATCAACAAGGGAGAAACATGGCCACCCAAGGCTTCAAACTATTACGAGATGGAGCAATATCATAGATAGGCTAATCAGATTCTACTAAAGTTTGTAATTATCTTGTATGATAGGTAAGTGTGTAATAGTGAAGGTGATCCACCAAAATGTTGTAATTTGATAGTTGCAGAATCTGTTTAAATAAAATGACAATGCACATATTGTTTCAGATCAAGGGTCCTTACGCAACAGTGAATGAGTGCCGGAAGAACCTCTTTACTAGAAAAGATCGACACTTGGAGAACATACCTCCTTCCGAGGCTGCCTTACTTCATCATATACTGCCATTTGTCTAAGACTGGGGCTAAAGACATGCCAACCACACCCTTGCTGCCGACGCATTAGGACACCACGGACTCCACTGCCAGTCTATTGCTGGCCGAATTTTGTGACACACTGCACTTAACGATTTAATCCGCAAGGCTCTCGGCACAGCGAACATGCCGACAACCCTCGAACCTGTCGGCTTGTCAGCAGCAGACGGAAAGCGGCCTGATGGTTGCTTGCTTTTGCCTTGGTTTCTGGGACGACCCTTGGCGTGGGGCGTGACCTGTGTGGATACCTTGGCTCCGTCCAACGTCTAACGCTCGGCCCAGAAACCAGAGACTGCTGCTGCAAAACGCCCAGTTTAAACGCGCAAATATGCATTTTTAAAAAACAACTACATATTTGCGGCAATTGCATTTGAAACATTTGGACCATGGTCATCAGACACCAAGCAGTTCGTGAAGGAAGTTTCCACCAAACTTGTCTGGGTGTTTGGTGACATAAGAGAAAAAGCAAACGGTTGACATTTTTGTTGACTTGAATTTGCAAATTATAGATGATTTTTTTTTTAATTTATTTACAATTAAATTATAATTGTAGTACCAAAAATAAATTCTTTGTTATTAATTTACTCGAAAACTATATCAAACATGACCTAATAGCTAAACCGGGTCTAATAGAGTTTTTAAAATAGAGGTATTTTAAAATTACGCTCGCGGCGTCCCGACGCCGCGCGTCTTAAAGTAATTTTTTAGTGGAACTTAACGTTTGTGAAGGTGAATAAAAGTTATATTTTTTATAATCTATATTAAATAGGCTTTCTTATCATATTTTTTATTTATAGAAAAAGCAAACAGTTTGTCATTTATGATGACTTGAATTTGTAAATCATGGATGAAAATTTCAAATTTTTTAATTTTTTTTAATTTTACTTACCATTAAATTATAATTTTAGTACCAAAAATGAATTCTACGTTATTGATTTACTCGAAAACGATATCAAACATGACCTAATAGCTAAACGGGGTCTAATAGAGTTTCTAAAATAAAGGCATTTTAAAATTACGCTCGCGGCGTACCGACGCCGCGCGTCTTAAAGTAATTTTTTTGTGGAACTTAACGTTAGTAAAGGTGGATAAAAGTTATATTTTTTATAATCTATATTAAATAGGCTATCATGTCATATTTTTTATTTATAGAAAAAGCAAACAGTTTGTCATTTATGATGACTTGAATTTGTAAATCATGGATGAAAATTTCAAATTTTTTAATTTTTTTTATTTTATTTACCATTAAATGATAATTTTAGTACTGAAAACGAATTCTACGTTATTGATTTACTCGAAAACGATACCAAACATGACCTATTAACTAAACGGGGTAAGTTAGAATTTTTCAAACCAAGCCGGGTGAAGCGGAACTTTGACCCCCCTCCCGGGCCCCAGGGGGAGGCTCCCGAAGGCTCCCGATCTTAATCGGCTTATTTTGATATAAGGAACAACTGTGCCAAGTTTCATGCTTTGGTCAAAAAATTTAAGGTTTTTCAATAAACTCCCCAGCTACCTCGGCTCGCTGCAGATGATGCACCACTCGCCGCTCGAGCTGATGGCGGCCGCGCACCACCACGGCCCGCCGCGCTACGGCAGCCCTCCTCCCATCTCGACATCAGACCCTTCGGCAAACGAGTGTAAATTAGTTGATTATAGAGGACAGAAAGTTGCCGCGTTCATAATCCAAGGGGACACTATGTTGTGCTTGCCGCAGGCGTTTGAACTGTTCCTTAAACATTTGGTGGGCGGGCTGCACACAGTGTATACGAAGTTGAAGAGACTTGACATAGTGCCGCTGGTGTGCAACGTGGAGCAGGTGCGCATCCTGCGCGGGCTGGGCGCCATCCAGCCGGGCGTGAACCGCTGCAAACTCCTCTCCTGCAAGGACTTCGACGTGCTGTACCGGGACTGCACCACGGCAAGGTACGTTTCCACCGCGTCCCAACAACCACTACGTGTGAATGTGAATGTTTCATTTTGTTGCACCTCTACGGCCCGACTGGAGCGACGGTAAAGTGATGTGAATATTTTTTTTACTTTTATCTGTTCATTCGCCTGTTTTAAGAAAATCTTTGTACGCTTATTTCTACCTACCAGTTGTTGTGATTTTTATCAGAAATCCTCAAATCTTGGCGTTAGATCAATTAAGTACTATTGTTTGTTTTTTTATACGTTTATTGACATATAGGTAAATCAAAAGCGGCTAGGCAAGTTGGAACAGCCAAATAAAATATAAATATTAAAACAAACCATCATCATACTTATGATTTTATAGATTATATAATACTTATACTATATTTTTATTGTTGCTAATAGGTTAAGTTTTAATTAAGTTTGTTTCTACTTAAAGGTACATACTAGTAGTATCAATAGATATGTATAAGCGGCGCTCGTCTTTTTTGTTTTAATATACGTATTACTTTTATTTTTGAGAAACATTTTTTAAATATTTAAAAACAAACGAATTACCTCGAAGAAGTTTTATGTTTATGATTTTACTCTCTTGGTGGGTACCTATCTAGAATTTGTACATTCCTTCGGAGCGCGAGGGTTGTGCTCAGCATTAATTTTTCATGTTTTAATACGCGTCAAATATTTCCACTGGGTTAAATATTAAAGTGAGTTTCGGCGACGGAAGGGTTAAATCCCTGTTAATTAGCGGGTGAAGTTTAAATATTTAAATAGTAATTTTTACAAACGGTAAAGTTAGATTAAAAAAAAGTCTTGTTTGTTGGAGCGGCGGGTAGGCCCAAATAGGATGTTTTAATTTTAATATTTGGACGCGTTACGTTTTTTTAAAAATCTAATGTCCCGTGGAAGCTTCGCCTTGGGAGTAGTAAAGTTAAATTTTTGCTTGCATTGACGGTTAATGTTTGTAATATACCGTTTGTTTATTGGGCGGAAACGTCGGGTGCCATGACTGCTGTGTGTGAGTCAGCGTGCAGTTTACGGGTTTATCATTGAAAGGCTGTTTCGGCCCGTGATCTCATACACACCTAGTTTCGTGTTTTCGTGAGGCTTGTATGCTGAACTGAATAAACAAATGCTTTAGGTTTCCGTGATGATTGCCTCATACTTACATATTCTATAAAGAAAAATAACATGGAACAAAGATAATGAATAATTGAGGACTTGTCACTTAGGTCTTATTATACTGACAAAGGTACTCAATATGAAAGGAATACTAGCAGTAAGTACTTAGAGTAGATTATGATTGTCCGATTTTTTTTTAATCGTCTTTGTAAGAATATAAAAGTTGTAATTAAATATTGTGGTTCTAAATGAACTAATAATATTCATCAGAATAATACAATTAAATAGGTACAAGTAATTATGTATCTATTGACCAACTCATGCTTCGTCCGCTTACCAATTGGCTTATTATCTAATACTTAAATGTTAAAGTTTTCTCTTTACCTGTTTGTTTAAAGATATATTTTATATTTTAATAATAAGTATAAGAACCGATTGCATATCTACTGCAATTTAGGTACATACTAAAAGTAAAGAAACATCATTATGACGGATCAGGTAGAAACAGTATTGATTAACAGAAATCACTCAGTGGAAACATGTCTATTTGGATTAGTTTCATTTCGAAGGCATTCAAGCTTAAGACTTTTATTTTATAATCTTCAAAAAAAATATTGTTTGCATTGATGTGCTGTTAATTATATTGCATCTGTGATGTATAAAAATAAAAGGTCAATACAAATATGGCCTAGTAAGTTCTATTTAAATTGTTGGTTCAGCTGAAAAAATGTTGATTAAACTTGTAAATAAAATATTTATCAAGGGTTTTAGCAATTGCCACTGTCAGGTATTTGAGAAGTAGGTACCTACTTAGATCGTAACTAGCTATATGGTATGTTAGTCGTGCTAGTTAGTCATTGTATGATTGTAGTTTAAATGTGATGAAATGGAACAGATGAACGAGTAAGAAACGGTCTGACCCGTCTGACTTTAGGTAGGAACCTAACCAGTAAAATTTATTTATAAACGGGAAAATAATACTTTATCTCATTTATAGGTAATATTAATCATAATTAATATTACTTATAAGTGAAGATCTCTATCTCTAAAGATAGAAAATATTTCTGATGCAACATTTTTTAATTATCGTCTTCATTGAATCATTATATTGATTGAAGATTAACCATTCAAATAATGCATAAACTGGAAAAGAGTAGTTCTGAATTATATGGGCGTAGAATTTTACCTACTGAATTAAAATTTGCCAAGTCTACATTTGAACACGATTTCTTTAAAGAAACGCTAAAATGTATATGTATTTATTAAAACAAATACTTTCCATGCACAGATAGGACATAGTAAGTTAAGTAGTCTTAACTATTATTTGTTGTAATTTTGCGAAGTTTAAACTTTTGTGAGACAAGTTTTAACGAAATATGACCTATCTAAAAAAATATGGTACCTATAACTCACGTAATTATCTTCTTATTGGCGACTTATTTGTAAATAAATAAACAAATATAATTATGTAGTTCAAACCCTTCGGAGTCCTCAAACATGAGTACTCACTATACATAGACTAATAAAAAATTGGTTAAGCCCTGCCCCTAGTTCCTCGCAAAATCCGTGCATGTAGGTATAATTGGAGGCAGAAGTGCAGTAAAGTAGTAGATAATAAAATAGAATGCAACCCCAATGTCGTTGCTCGCTAGGAAACGCAATATTTTTCAAAAACGGAATGCCCGCATTACAAAACGTGTGTAAATAATAGGAGGTCGCTCCTTTTCACGCTTCAATAATTGCTCGACGGCAGATAAACGAAGATCGAGTTACGGCCGGGCCGCGGAGAACGGAACGTTAGGCCGTTGTGTTCAACTCTTTGAAGATTTGCTTTTCTGTAGAGTGGTGCATTTGATGTCGGATTCGTTTATTGTCTGCTATGCCATGATGAATGCAGTGACTGCATCAAATTAACGTAACTAAATGTATAAATAAGGATGTACAATTGTACAATAGAGGTGGTAAAACGACGCGCGGTCTGCTTTCATGTATTGCGAATATTGCGATATGGAGGTAGACACAGAACTGTGCAATCGAGAAGGGAATCGTTGATTACTTCGTCTGTAGATTAAATATTTTGAGTTATGAAGGTTTTAGACTGACGTATATATAGAGAAGTAAGTCAAGAACAGATTTAGTCAAAAGTCAAACACATTTACCTATTGCAAAACATATAACATCATTTGGTAATAATAAACTTATATTTAAATATTAGATACAATAGTTTCAGTAAAATTATTACAGAAATAAATTTAGCCATCCTATTAGTTTTTATTTAGCTATATTTATTTATTCAGGAATAAAATATAATGAATGGTAATATTTTTATTCGTTTTTATGAGAATAATCAACTAGATTAATACTATATTAATGGCATTCATAATTGGTTCTAGAAGCCATTTACTATCAGAACAATTTATAATTCTCCATTTACAATAATTATCCGTTTCATTACTTTCAGTGCTAACCAACTTAATAATAGTGTTGTAAGTAGTCAAAGAACCGAGAACGTGATTGCATTATTTTCAAATAAAGAATGAAACAATAGACGATCGACACCGAACAGAATCCGAAACGTCCAGTTGGATCTATCGAATTCAGTCGGGTTCCGTCCATTGTCTCTGCTCTTCAATTACCGAGGTCATCAACACGCCGACAGCACTTTTTATGGAATTTCCAGTTTAACGACTCATTTTGATGGTCCGTCTTCAAACGTAGTGATATTTTGTAAATAAACAAGACACTGAAATAACTCATTACCTTTGTAGCCGGTAGCCGTGCCGGAACTTAGCAGGAACTTTGGAAGTTTTGTGTAGCCCAGGTAGGTAGGGCCACACGCTGTCGCGCGGACCTGTGGACAAATGTAAACAATTTGAAGCCTTCAAAAGGAGTGCCACACAGATATCTGACAGGACACGATGAAAACTTATTTTATGTTTAGGCTTATTTAAAGACTTTCAGTTATAATTATCCTCTTAATTTCTGTTGTATTATTTTGATTATTTCAATGTTATTTACAACATTGAAAGTTTGGTTGTAACATAGGTAATGGATCGAAGTGAAGAGCATCAATGACATGATGCGGTGCTAAAGCTATTTGATGGTTTACCAAAACAAATCCCACGTTCAGCTGAAGTCGCTCAGCGCGCTATTGCAGTCCTAAACTGACCGCCCTAATAGGATCGCCATGAACTGCAAATAGGCCTAGCATGTATCCGCAGCTTAGGTATCTGTCGGGAATTATATCGTGGATGGTTCCGACTGGCATGACTCCAAGTGGTGGTTCTCATTGAAATATTAAACCAAGACGCCGCAATGCAGTGTCTCACACACGCCGCGCAGCTGGCTGAGTATGTGTGTGATGGGAAGACAATGTAAATATAACGCCTGGCTTTTATATCAACTCAGATTTTTAAGGGGTATTATTTTTTTAAAGTTTGTAGAATATAGTGACAGGTGTTCAATAAATGGAAGTTAGGAAAAAGCTATATTCAGAGTCGTTGTTTTTAAAAACGTTTTAATATAAAAATGACATTTATTAAAATAAGTTATAAATCCACAAAAGGGATTGACTTGAGTTTATGATTGTGTCAAAAATTACAGAAGTTATACCTACCTATAAAACTCATTTTGAAAAAAAAACCCAAACAGTGAACCGATTTTCATGAAACATGGTAGAACACGCCCGACTAACTCAGCTTTCAAACAAAAAAAATAACTAAATTTAAATCGGTTCATCCGTTCGAGAGCTACGATGCCACAAACAGATAGACAAACAGACAGACAAACACGTCAAACTTATAACACCCCGTCGTTTTTGCGTCGGGAGTTGAAAACAGTTAAAATAATAACTGCTATAGCTATGTCATTGTTTTATATTGCTAATAGGACTATCTCGGAATGATTTGAAAAATCGTCAGTAAATATTTTAGTTTTGAAATGTTTGTATTTTTTTCGCTCTAAGTAGTAGAATAATCTAAAACGAGACGGAATGTTTCAGCAATTTGAGGGTAGGTTTATTAAAACTTTATACGACTAAATGAGAAATAAAGGCTTGTTCCAGACTGTTTGGTTGAATTGGTTCAAAGTTAGATAGACATAGACATTTTATTAATAATATTATAAATATTACACGTTCATCAATAAAATTATTTAACAGCAATTAAATTAAGATTATTACAATTTCAGTCTAGTTATAATTTCGAATATTATATATGCGAAAATGGGAAAACACTTGGTCTAGGTACATTTATTTAACTACATAAAGAAACAGATTTGTATACCTACTTATAATATGCTTATAATTTGTTAATTTATTGATGCTCTACGATTTACGCACTGAAGTATTTATCAGATGTAAGCCATTATAAACATAAGTATAAAGCAGTTAAGTAACGCACTTACGCTTCAAAACACTTATTAGATCATAATGAAAATATAGTTATTGTTGTTAATTACGAATTCATGAGGTTTTTTAATAAGACGAAGTTAAGTGATTTGGTTAGCAAGTTTCGCTTTCAATCATAAAAGTCGTCATTAGTATTATAATTGCGAAGCACCGTTCACACAACGCTCCGCTGAGCCTATTATCAATTGAATCTGCACAGCAATCGAATGCAACCTTACTTTCTACTTCCGAACACATTTCTACATTCAGATTGTTTTTTTGTTCCCCTGTTTGTACCTACTACTTACTGAAATGTTTTTTTTTCTATTTTATAATTTATACTATACTTTGGGCTAGTTTTAAATTCTAATAAAAAGGATGAAAACCAAAAAATTTGGAACATCACATTAAGATGTTACGTCAACCAGCTTTATTACTACATACGAACACGGCACATTAGAGATGAAAAATATTTTCCCCTCATTAGCTCGGAAACACGTGTTTTGTCGTTTAATACCAGCGATAAAAACGCATTTTATCCACTAGTGGGTAAAGTAATTTGACCTTGAATAAAGTCAAATTAACTGCTTTAAAATTGATAAAAGTAAGTGAATCTAGTAATAAAGATGATTTACCACCTGTAGAACTACTGGAAGCAGTGATAAACGCGTTGTAGTTTCCTCGCTATAGTGAGGGGAAAAGTTTTGTGTTACACTCGGGTGCAAATGTATTAAATACAACTTTGCCCCCTTGTATAACAAATAACTATTTCATGCCATAAAACCACTTACACGCTTTTTCTTCTTCTATCATAATATGTAAATAGCAATAACCCTCTACTTGCTGACAATTAGACGACAGACTTCAACTGAACTACCTAATGCTGAATCAGAATACAGAAAGAAAATAAAGCAACGGCAATATTTCCAAAAGCTATTCACTCAAGTGACAAATAAACTGTACCAACTGAAGGAAACTCAATTTCCTCCGCAGTAAAGCGACAAACTGCTCCACAATGGGAAAATCATGGTGGCAATTTATTACGATTGATCAACAAGTGGCAGGGGTACGTCGAAAGAACGAACGACAATACGAATGGAAACGAACGGAAGACGAGTGCCGACATTCCCGACTCCCGTAACATTCGGAAAACGCACACCAATGACACCGGGGAATCCCTCCGGCTAGACGGAATTATCTCGCACTCTATTCCCGTTTCGCGTACCATTCAAATTGCATCTCACTCGTGCCCCTCGCGAAAATGCCTCCGTCTCTTTCCCATTCCGTTCATTCATGACTGCGGATTTGAATGGATTTGGGACGTTTGCTTCCCACAATTGGAACACTTTGGGCTTCGAGGGGGCGACGCTTGCACGCGTCACGACGTTTCGTTCCTGACGTTGCTGCCTTCCATCGTTGAACCTCGCCGAGTGCTAATGTTACGGTCAACAAAACAATGCAGAAAAAATGGGCGACATAATGAAACAACGTGCTCGTTTAATTAAAATTCGCATCCGTGTTAGTTATTGAATGGTTGATGGAAACTATCGCATGGCGTGTAGCGCCGGTAGCCGTTGTAACGTCTTATAATTGCGGCTCACCATGTGTTGAGCTCTAATCATGTTTAATTATAGTCAGAAGAGGGAGTCATTGCAGTTTATCATGAGATGAACTGTTACAGTTGTATAAACGCTGCGAGAAAATGATGGATTGCGCTTGTTCTACTAATGAAAGTACGGTTAACAACAAACTTACTCTATTTAATACCATGTTTAATATACTTCGAGTTTTTGCGAGATAGGATACTTACTAAGTCTGAATTCATTGAGGGTACCAAAATCCGAATGATGCAAAGTTATAAACGTCTTATTGAATTTACGATCTTCAAAATACTATGTTGCATTCTTGCATTCTACGCCCTTTAATTGGCTCTACCACATGCTGTGAGTTTTATTAATATTAAAATCATTTATGAAATTCTGCATCGGAAGCTACATAGATATAAGTACAGCAATAGGTAAGTTAAGTACAGCAAAATCAAATAATTTGTTAGAAGGTAATAATAAAATGCTGTAGTAAAAAAAAATCCTTATGCTTGCAATGTAAGTCCAGTTCAGGCAGATGTACCTTCCACCGCTGCAAGTTCACTTATGAATATTTTTTCTATCGGTACGTTTGAAGGCGTGCATCGTCATTAATCCAATGCAGATTAGATCAAGACAATGGGAGGCGGAAATGCAGGAAAACGACCTTTTTGCGCGACGCGCTCCGTTCCCCATTGTGTGAAGACACGCTTACTAATTGCCAGTGAAAATCTTCTCATATGCTCTGACGTTGACTCAGTGACTTATTTGATACGATATGAGTGTTAATCACAGTAACGCGACTATTAAATAGACGTTAGCTTTATTAACAGAACAATTAGGCCCTGAACAATTGGCAAAAAATACGTGCTAGTGCTACGCAATATTTCATTATTTAAGTAAATGTGCACTATGTGCAGTGGTATTGTGCCATCAGCGATGAATATTAGGGTATAAGTGCGTTTTCACATTATCCGATCCGATATCAGATGTTTTTTTTTTATACTACGTCGGTGGCAAACAAGTATACGGTCCGCCTGATGGAAAGCGGTCACCGTAACCTATGGACGCCTGCAACTCAAGGAGTGTCACATGCGCGTTGCCAACCCATTAGAAACTTGTACACTCCCTTTTGCTGTGTTAAGTACACAGCAAAAAGGAGTGTACAAGTTCCAAGGAGGGCTCGGGTTGCCGACGACTCAAAGGACAATAGACGGAACAAATTAGTTCCGTAGGTCCTTCCGTCATCAGAACACCGCACCCTCGTTGAGCTCTGGCAGCCTTACTCACCGGCAGGAACACAACACTATGAGTAGGGTCTAGTGCTATTTGGCTGCGGTCTTCTGTAAGGCGGAGGTACTTCCCCAGTTGGGCTCTGCTCTAGATTCGAGCGAGATGATATCCGCTGTGCTGTGCCCTACCACACAAAGCGGAATATCATTCGCTAAGCCCTACCTCCTACAGTCGGACCGATATCCCATACATTACACACGCCATCTTGGATTTTTTCCATTGAAATCCTTCCGACATCCGATATTGGATCGGATAATGTGAAAACGGGCTTACCCGGGTGGATGCCATAGGTACTTTTTGTCAAAACTGCTTTATTTTAATATTATCAATTAGAGCTCGTCCAGTGTTTTCCATTACTCAGAGACTTGTATCTCCGGTTCTCTAAGTAGGTACTTCAATTTATTCAGATTTTTTTTCACAAAATATATCTAAAGATGCCTCATACCTACATATCTACTCTCGGTATGTATAGATACCTCATCATGAAATTGACAATGTAATTGAAATTATATCATGGACTAAATATATATATAAATTACTTTTATTATATTTATTTGTTAACTTTTATTATATTTATTTGTTAACTTGCCTACAGAGCTGTTAAGACCGGTCATTAATTGTTTACTTATTCTTGTGTAAAAAAACGTGGGGGTATGTTTGTAACCTCGCGTAGTAAATATCACAAATGTTAAAATTTATATTTTTTTCTGATTTACATAAAGCGAGGCAAAAATTTATCTAGGGCATCTATCCAGGGCTTAACCTACAGAAATGCTTCCAGACTGGGTCAGTGGAAGGGACACTTTTTCTTCTTTTAAGTACTTATGACATTTTGTTATATACATCTAAATAGACAATAGTGTTCCATACAGTTTAATACATAATGGTGCTCTATTTTTGTAAATTGGCAATGTTTTAGGATCATAAGATCTGGCAGATCGTAGAACATGACACGAGTGATTGTTCTCGTTACGTCTGAAGTTGACATTAGATGCGCATCACTTAATGCTAAATGCGGAGTAATTTTGTAACTTCAAGCCCCACTTGATTGATGGAATCATTGATAAAAAAATGTTAAAATATGTTTGCATTGTTTCGCATTTTTTGCTAACATAAATAGTACATACTTGCAACGCATGATTTCTACCCAAATTCTTAAAATAACTAACGTCAATTCGCTGTTTATCCGTCATGTATCTCGCTCGGGAAAAACTAGCAACAGCAGCGTGACAAAATGAAGTTATTATTGTGGAGAGATTCCGCAAGATTGAACAATTAGCCCGTTATAGTGATACGGCAAAAAGCCACCGAGCTGAGCGTCGCCTTCCCATGGTAATAATCAATTAAACTAAATAATCAGCGCTTACAGCCAACTGGGCCTTGTTACAATGTTTTGTGCGTACGATTCGAACTTCTTTTCACCTTTTTTGTAGTATATACTTACCTCTGGTTGTTATAGTTGGTTGACATATCAATTTTACCAAACATGCTCTATGTCCGTATCTATTACGTGGAGTTTGTGTCCATATTTTCTGTAAATGTACATATGATGCAGTAAGTTAATATAGATTAATTATGCAAATGTAACTTTCAGAGCACTTCAACTACTTCTAGTAAATATTTATAATATACATACTTATGATATTATGATCTAAACAGAGTAAACCCTCTGTTTTTCTTATTATGATAAATTTATGTTAACTTTAACATATCATTTCTATTAGGCAGCTGTATTTCTATAATTCATAGAAAAAGGATATCTCAATGTTTGTTTGATGTTATATTATAAAGTGTCTCAATAGGTAATATATATAATACGGAATAAATAAATATATTCACAAAAATCACACACTTGGCTCGTAGTAGGTGCTTTGTAATTTTTAAAGGGGTCGAATATGACCTGCTTTTTTAGTTACCTGGCGGATTTCATTTATATAATACCTGGATATTGTTTACATAGAACCAAACAACATAAACGCTCACTTTTATTAAACTTAGCAAATCTGTGCTTGTATAAATAAATTAAAATTAATAATGCCTTCTATACAATCGGAGAGTTACAAAGCAAAGAATGAGATAAGGACTACTTAACCCCAGACAGAGTCCTCGTAAACTCTGATATACGGTTTATAATAAAACTTAATAAAACATTAGCAACATTTGAAAGAGAATCGATAAAACTTAGGGCCTTTGCACACCGCATTTTAAAAGACGTGGTTGACACGTACGAAGTACCTATGGTATAGATAAACTTGGTACTATTGAGACGCGAGTCGACCACGCGTAAATTACAAACAAGATTTTCTCCAAAATAATCCAAATAATTACATACGACTTCGAAATGAATCACGTTTTAAGAAAAGTTGCATTACCCGACAGTTATCTAATTTGGAATTTATATTATAATGCTAAGGTTGACATTGTTGAAACTACGAGGTCGATAAATCTCAGTAGGAAATGGGTTAAAAGACGCGGTGTGTACAGGCCCTTAGCAGCTGTAGTCAGAATGGGCTGAAGGCAAGTTGCAGTTTAACAGATAGTAGTAAATTGCACTTTATGGCCGCAAAGTTGTTTTATTGCAATCAATATGCCAATGTCTAACAATGTAGTCTTCGAAACTTTTACACAATTACTTAGTTTTGTACGTAAGTAAAATAATTCATGTTCTAAAATGTATACGTAGACGATGTCGCTTGCAAAGGCTAGACCTACTTAGTTAAATAAATTTCGTATAGAAAGTATCGATAAATTATGATATATTCCAAAGAATGGCATTTACCCGCAGGTGCCCATCAGGTCGTTTTTAAACTATTGGAACAAGTTTTTTAAATTACATCGAACTAAAATTAATAAGTAATAATGTTTATGGATTAACTAACAAACCCGCGATGTCACATTTATTTGAAGCTGGAAATTAACACATTTTAAGTTATAGGTAAGGTTATTGAACGTAGGTATACGAGTACGACCAACCTAACCCTTCCCCGGTAAGTTCAATAACTTAAAATCGCATAGTCTATTGATAAATTTGTCTTTATAAAATAAAATATACATGTTGCCATGTATGACGTCACTACTCTCACGACGGGACGCTAAGGCTTTGTAACTTTGATTAAAAGATATTTACAGCCTCTATAAAAATATTTTATTTCTTTAATATACATTTAAAGTATCTAATTATCTTCGCCATAAAATGACTTTGTTAGCAAACACATTTTAAGGCAAAGGGTGACTGCATGGCCATGACCTTAATCTACAAGCAACTGCAAAACTTTATTTAAGGGTTAACGAACTCTATACATTTCTTTTTCTGTGATGATATCGATTGCCACAGTGTGCATAAAAATCGATAGCGGTCCAGATGCACAAAAATGGGGCAGAGGAATCGATTTGTCCCACATTTTGGTGGTCTAGCGGCCGCCGGCGGCGAGGGTAACGCTCGCGATAAGGGATAGTGCCCCCTTCGAGGCGGGGGCATTCCCCCTCGCCCCCTTGATAATATTTACCGCCCCCCAGCCGTACTTACGCCCCTCAGTATTTACGGGTTAGAGAAAAACAAGGGTACTCGAGCTTTGGAAGGTGCAACGTAGATTTTAATCCTTTCTGATGTTTATGATTGATGGCGGATTTCGTGATCGGAATTGCGCTGATGTTGATGGATCCCTTCTGATTCCACGCCGCTCAGCGCGAGTCGTGCCACAGAGAACGTTTTTACGATTAGCATTCTGCCACTGAATACTAATTCAATTGGAACCTAATAAGGGAAAATTCATTCCCAAGGAAAATAACAAGCTCACACGTAAATATAAGCTCGATGAGATGTTCTGTTAGTGTAAGTTAGGTCGGGGTTGAAACGTGTCGTCGCATACAAAAGTGGTACGTGACACCGCAACGACTCTCCTATTTGCTTTCCCTCAAACCTGCGAAAATGTATTTACATTTCCGCTTCTTCAAAAGTCAAGAAAGTCATAATCATATTTTTTTCAATCAAGTCGCCCTCACAAGACGTTTCCACGTACATTATGTTTGACCGTTAAGTTCAAGGCTTACACTATGAACAATTCATTTCATATAGCTGCTGGCGCCATCTGCCAATCAATAATAGATTTCAATACTCTTTAAAAAAACTTAATTAGATTGCTTTTAGAGACAGAGCAACATTAGGTACAATTTTCCATGCAGTCGCATAAAGTACGCCAGTTAATGGGTGGAGCTTAAAGTGAAGGTGATAAAGGTGAATTTCGTTAAGATTTTGATTGGTGTGGGGGCTTGAGTAAGTTTGTGTGGGTGTAATGTGATGATGGGTGAAGATGTCAGTCACTATTGACGCGTGCCAATGGTCCACGACTCGTGGCAAGGCCGGGAGACTAATTATTACTTATATTGGTCCATAGGACAGCTTATCGGCGCTTTGTAACAGTACAAAGTGTTTTTTTTTTTTCACTTAAATAATGAGAAAGTGGTGGTATTTGGCTAAGGCTTGGAATATAAACATAGTTATTATTAGTTTGTTTTTTATCATGCAGAAACGTCTGCGAGCTATATAACATATTTTTAAATTAAAGGAAAAATGGAAAAATTCACACCTCCGGCAGGACTCGAACTTGCGACCTCTGGCCAGAGCAGCTCTGGCTTTGCTTGAGATTGGGGGGCAAGGCCGGAGGTCGCAGGTTCGAGTCCAGCCGGAGGTGTGAATTTTTCCATTTTTCCTTTAATTTAAAAATATATTATTAGTTTGTTTTACAAAGGGGCAAAGTTGTTTAACCTGACGTGCAATATTGGTATTGATACCCGAACAAGCGAAAAATTTCAATATTGAACCGCGAGCGTAGCGAGTGGTTCAAGAAGTGAAATCTTGAGCATAATCAAGGCACGAAGGTTAAAAAAACTTTGCCACCGAGTGAAACACAAAATTTTTCACCACACCAACACGAACGAAATATCTAATTACCTACTAACTGTATCCATTAATTTATTCAATATTTATCATCCAAAATCATCAAGTTATCAAGAAAATTATATCTGCCAGCTTAAGAAATCAAGTTAAAATTTGTACGAAATTACTTTGCACTCTTATGGATAAAATGCAATTTTGCTATCTGTTTTCGGTTTTCGAATAGCAAAGAAAGCCTTTACCAGTTGGTGAGGTAAAAAATATTTTGAATTCCTCATGGTACACCGTGTCTATCTAATCTATCTAAGTATCTATTTATAAAACCTTTAATAGAGCAATTGTTGTATATCTATATATATATAATCCATACAGTGTGTTATGTACATACCGGATACAATTCTACAAATCACAAAGAGAAGAGAGTTTATGTGTGGGTTTTCGGGGGTGAAAAATCGATTTAAGTACCTTAGTATATAGAACGTAAAAAAAATCATTTGTATGGTATATCATCTAAACACACAATATAATAAAATAATTTGTAATGTGTTTATGTGACTGTTTGGTTTCTGAATAAACTAAAAAAAAAATCCGAGCGAAGCTCTATACGTGGGACTGCACTGCGCTGCGTTACGTTATAGACTAATATTTTCCTAACGTATCAAATGACCAGACAAAGAACAGCCGTAGAGTAAATTAATGTATTTAAGCGTTATATTTCCAGTTAGCTACACGTTTGCATCGAAGGAAATTAAGTTTGGGGAATTGAAACTAGTCATTGTTCTTTTAATTGCGGTCAATTTAAGCGTTCTACACGAAAAGAGCCTGTCATCGTGTGAAGAGCCATAGGCTTATCGTGCATTTGGGTAGAAATACTGAAATATGTTTCATTCAGGACGTTCATTCACTGCCAGGAGATATGATGTTGTGCGAGTTAACTAAAGGTATACACATAGGTACTTGCAGCAGTGAATGTGATAAATATTTTAATAATAATGTAATGATTTTTTTGCCAAAAACGTAAACAGAAAGATGCCCTTAATCCTAAGAGGTTCATAAATGACATCTCTTAAACTTTATTCTCTGATATTTAAAAATGTTCGCTAGTAGGTTTATAAACTATACTTCATTTGAAAATACACGCATACTTAATACGGGCGAACTTCTTAACGGTGGTGAGTATAGGACATAAAAAATGGAATTAGATAACTTTTACTTAAAATTGAATTTTTTTTTTATCCATACAAATTAATTCGGCCCGCATCGTAATGCAAACACACTCGCGTTTAACGCTCGTTGATAGTTGTCAATGTTGTCATTGATTGTCATCGCAACAACGTTTACAGTACATTGCTGCTGGGAATTTTATCAAAAATTCATTATGGGGTGAAAATTAAGAGTAACTCAAAAACACCTCTTAATTAATGATAACAATATTGAATTATATGCCTGGTTTCATTTATCGCCCTTATTAGGTTTACGCGCTGTATATGTAATAGCAATAGTTGGTACGATATATAAATATTGCATAATTTTAAATATATAATTATTCTATTCATGATGGTAATTCAAAAAGCTCTATTGTTTCAATTTAGTGTATCGACAAATGGTATGATCCCTACACGGAACCGACACATCCCTAGCTGCACATTTAGGGAACGCTATTTAATAATTCCATTCGAAATATCATTATAGATATCAAAGAAAGGGTTGCACAGTGGGCTGCGCTGCGCTGACTCGCACAAAACTCTATCTGCATGTGCCCTTGATTGATGTGCCCTGTAATTATTAAGACGCGATAATAACACCGCTGCTGACGGACGCACTTTGTTTCTGATGACTCAAGACGAATCAAATAAGAAATTCTATCCTGCTCTTAAATAGGACTTATTGCTTGATGTTCTGTTGATTAAACGAACGTAAATTGTTATTAACTTTGTTTCCATTTCGTTTTTGATGCGAATTTTAATTATGTTTTTAGTTATTTTGTTGTAATGTAACACTGTTGCAGTGGGAATGGAATTAATGTAAATTAATGTTACAGCAAAAATGGCTGGAGCAAAAATGTAAATGCCGTAAGCCACGCCTGTATTATACGCCGTAGTTATAATGCTATATTGTGGATTTTATTTACATAAATGGCTACCATACGCAGATTGTCTTTATGTTTTCTGTGCGTGCGACCCGGCCCCACGAATCAGAATATTAACGTAAATAGTAATGGAGGAAAAAAAGCTATTATGCAAATGAAACATTTTGAGGTAAATAGAAACTGACGTAATACGTTGTTAAGGCAGCGTTCCCACTTATGAGACGCGTGTCTCGGGGCGCGCAAGAGACGTCTCCGCCACGCCGCCTCAGTGTAATTTAACGAGGTGGCGGCGGCGCGGTGGCGGCGACGGGGCGCGGCGTCGCTTGAGGCGCGTCTACCAAACGGATGAACCGATTTAGATTTAGTTTTTTTTTGTTTGATAGCTGAATTAGTCGGGAGTGTGCTTAGCCATGTTTCGTGATAATCGGTCCACTGTGTCGGGGTTTTTTTTTCTATTTTTTTATGTTGTGGTTAGGTTATTAAAGAAACAAGTTGAGCCTTTCAGTTGGTCAAAACGGCTTAATTTAATTTGCCACAAAGAAAGACGTGGTATTCAAAACTGAGATCAATTATTAGCCAAAATATCGAAACGGTCCGACACAGATTATTTCATCATTATCCTGATTGAGAGGAAGTTTTTAAGAAATCTCGATTTTTGTATTTTTCATTAAGTACGCAGGATTTCTCGCCTGAGCAGCAATTGTCCTTATCGCATCAAATTTAGGGGCGGGGTTTTAGTGTCTAAATTCGTACACTGAAATAAAGTGATGATACTAAATATATAATTTGATAAGAATTTATTTTTAAAACATTAAATAATAATTTGATACTATATATACTCGACATTCAATGACGATATATAACAGAATTTTGCACAAAATAGGCTCACCCCTTTGATGTTAAAAAGCCGCCACTTCAAAGCAAATGAACCGCACACGAGCAGACGACATTGAATTCTATTGCGCGGCGCGAAGGTCGAAAGCCGCGCCCGCACCTGGCCGTGTAGGTAGCCAAGAGGCTGCACACGTGTGCTTTTTTCTTTGAATTCGCCGACGACGCAGCTGTGAACGCAGGTGCAGCCTTCTATCTCTTTCATTTATATTTCTGTTTCAACGGTTAGCCGTTTGCCAGCCGGCAATGAAGGTTGTTTTTTATAACCGAGTTAAAAAAAAAGGAGGAGGTTCTCAATTCGACTGAATGTTTTTTAGGGTTCCGCAGTCAACTAGGAACCCTTATAGTTTCGCCATGTCTGTCTGTCCGTCCGTCCGTCCGTCCGTCCGTCCGCGGATAATCTCAGTAACCGTAAGCACTAGAAAGCTGAAATTTGGTAACAATACGCCGCCGCCACGCCACCTGGGGCGCGCCTTAAGTACTGAGGAGACGCTTTTTGAATTACACTAGGTGGCGTGGCGCCGACGCCCTTTGCGCGCCCCGAGACACGCGTCTCATAAGTGGGAACGCTGCCTAAGAAAGGAATAAATAATAAATTGTTCTTGATGGCTGGTTTAGTTATTAGATTATTAATGTTGTATCATGGCTTCGTGTTTTCGTTGGATTTATAACCTACATTTACCTATACTTAGGTAATCTAATCAGGTTACATTGATTTCGCGTTGTTTTTCTTAGTGGGCACTAAGAAAAAAAAAATAACTGCCTACCATCGTAATTATTACTACTATAAATTAACTAGGGGTTACAATTACGAAATATTAAAATTATGTTGATTAGATATCCCATTCTAAACTGACCTTGTGTAAAGTATACGTAAAGAACCCTTACATTAAAATTGCCATCAATTCAGATGATAGATATGAATGCGTTATTACATGTATTATTATTTAATAACTAACTGTTGAGTGGCGAATGTGCCTACGTCAGATGGGTGCCGAATAATAGAGATGGTTGCAAACGTTTAGTGTACCCTCGAGACTGGAAAAAACAGATAAAAAATAACCATTTGTGTTGTAACAGCGATATGATTTTGCACTTTTTACTTTTTTCTATTTGCGCGCATGTTTTCAACATTGGGCGGAAGCTAGAGCTGCGAATCGATTAGACACGTCCAAATTGCTGTTTTTGAATCGGATGTTGCGGTCAAAATATATGTCTGAATATTTATAAATAACTTTGTATATTTAAACGGACGAGCAAACCTATAAAAAAATAATCGTAGTATTTCTTAAAACTTTTATATTATTTCTGGAGAGAGTCATGAGATCTTTCCATTCTTTTATGAACAAAGTAAAGTGCAATTACATGCCTACCTGGCTAGGCAATTGGAAAAAATAACACATTTGGGATCTTTTATAGATTTGTTCACCTGTTAGTTACGTAACAAAAGTCCTTGTACCTACTATACCTACTGACTGATTTACTTTTTCATTTTCTATTTTAATATTGTCTTCGGTTATCGCGATAGTTACTCATGAAATAAAAATATGGAAACGGATTATATCGCGTATAATGAATTTACAATTCATCTATGTGCAAAAACTACCCACATACAAGAAATATTAATGAAACATAAATAATATAGATTTTTAAGGCTGGTTCACACACTGTAAATAAAGCTAGTTATACAATATTCAAAAAATCATTATACGCTATATAATCCGTTTCCATAGTTTTGTTTCCTTTTTTTTTATTTATTTTACTTTCGTTGTTTAATCGTAGTCTTTCTTTACACAAATGCATTGAAATACACAAGTAGTTTAAAGTTGTTCATAAGTGTATGTTTCTGAAAATATATACCTATATCTAAAAGTTTTTTAACCCTTGTCAGTTTAGGTTAATTTTAAACGCTACAGTATGCCAATCTATTTCATTTATCCAGAACTTACGGGGCTCCCTATTTTCGTTTGAGCAACTTAATTATTACTGAAATTGTTGCAAAATGACTCGTAATAAACCCCCTTCAAAAACAAGTCTTCAATAATTAATAGCAACGGTATCCTTATTTACATTACTAACATTATTAAAATATTAATATTTTGCTTTAAGTATTCAATATCTATAACTACGTCATTATAAGTCCCAAAATATATTTGTACCTTCAATACTACTAGGATCTCTAGGCATTTTCCTTCATTACTAGTTCTCGATTCATGCAGTCTAGTACAACGTTGCCGCGTTTGCAAATATTACGAAGTGCCTACCAAGATAATTGATTTTCCTCTTTTTTAATTTAGTACCTTTTTGGCAAAGAACTCGAAATATTCGGACATTCGGATTGGCCCCCAATCATAAGAATGTGAGTAATTAAATAAACGGCCGGCCCCGGCTCTTGTTTTTTACAATAGACATATCTCATTTTGTTTTAGGGGAAGTAATTGTCTGGTTGTTAAAATTATTTTAATTTTACGCGGGATACCTTTCTAGAGATTTAGAATTATAAATTAAGTGTTGAATTATTCAAATTTTAAAAGAATGGCGTTAAAAATTCTTGTCATACTCTGTCAAAGGTTGATTTACAAGTGTTTATTTATTACACCGGTCGAGGTATAAAAAACTAGTACGAAATTTATTTTGTAGGTGCGTCACGAGTGTAAAAAAACCTAATTGGAAATATGTCACCGCCTACAATTTCTCTGCTTTGCCTAAAGGTTCTATGGCAGATAACGCTTTTTGACATTGTTTTGTACTAGTAGTAAGTTTCTCTTTCTTTTTCTACAATAAAGATGAAATAAATAAATAAATGTCCTGTGCACATACTTCAGTCAGAAGGTATTGCGATTGGCGTATGCTATATCTTGGAATCACTAGCAACCAGATGCCAAACGCTAGTTGAATAGGAAATCGATGAGTGTCATAGTAACAGTAACAAAGACAGGATAGAAACGGTGTTAACTCATAACAATGCAACATTCGTATCTCATATTTCCAATTAAGCCTATAGCTATATGTAAGCAACAATGCACATATAGGAATTTTAATTGGAAAAATGAGAAGCAAATGTTTTGTTGTTCTGATTTACTGTGGGCGAATTTTTTCGTTCCAAAAATGAATTCATTCGCTTGCAATTTTTACTTTTCTTGACTACTTTTTACTGCCATTGTTTGATAAAATTTAAGTACCTACACCTACAGTAGACCTTCTAAATTGGCTTGCTGATACACTGGTCCTCCGAAAATGTTACTTTTATTTGTTGCTTTCCAGCATAGGTACCTAGAAACACTAGACTCCACGTGCAATAAGATCATTTTCACCTGAAAAAAAAAGAAATAGTCAAGTCCTTAGGTACCGGCCACATCAGAGCGTCGCGTGGCGCGCGCCTTACGTCCTTCCTATACAAAATGTACTGAGGAGACGCTTTTTGAATTACACTCAGGTGGCGTGGCGCGGACGTCCGTTGCGCGCCCCGAGACACGCGACGCTCTGATGTGGCCGGTCCCTTATGCAGGTGATGCGTGAGATATATCATGTATGTATACTATTAATATGGACAGTATTTTAACATAACATTTTATATTGTTCAAATTTAACTAAGTAGAGTCAGGCCAAGACAAAGGGCAACGATCTTGATAGCCCTGCCTCTGCAGGGGTTGAGTAAACAGCAAAACTTTTTAAATAATATTCGCACCGACTAGGCTGTCAAAATCGTTGCCAAGTTATCTTGGACTGACTATTTTGAAGTTGAAATAAATACAGCTTCTCATATTACGCATTCGTTTTCAGTAACGTCACAAAATAGAAGTATCACTGCAGCAATGCTGATACAAGTCGTACGACCAGTAATTAGGATACACAATGTACCCAGTTGTCGGCAAACAAGATTACGGTTGCATCCTGCGCTGCCGGTGGCCGCATCCCAGCTTATCATCTATGGGGGAAATTTATGAATAGGCTATAACTGCTGCCAGGAGACAAAAGGACCGCACATTATAGCCTGTGACGACACTAATATCTTGAAGTGTATATGGATATCATAATGGCATAAAGTTATACATTTACTTAAGTAGGTATATATTATGAAATTACATATACACATATCAGGTGTTTTTGCAGTCGAATTTGAAATTTAATTTTTACAAATATGCAATTGCTTGTTAACTGACTGTACAAGTGTACATATCAATTTTACTAGCCATATCATTGGTAGCATCGGTTTCTTAACTTTGAGCTTCCGCTGCAAATATTCTAAGCATTATACTGTGTTCGTAAAATATGTTCTTTTCCCCCAATAGATGTAGAGTTATATTTTCAAGTGCGAAATTGAATGATACAGAGACCATCTGAAAAAAAAAACACGAATGAAAGGAGAACTATGCATAAAATTAACGATATCTTGAAGTGATTTCAAAATGCATGGCGAAGAAAATAAGAACTTCAAAAGAAATATAAATGCGACAAATTCTATGCGCTGATTATTGTCAACCAAATACTTGGTAATATATTTTGTATCTTTTATCAGCTCCTATCTCATTCAAATACGCAACTTGACTGTTAGGGAACAAAATACATATAATTGTTTGAACGAATGCCTTCATTCATACTTTAAGAGATAAGCGACCCAGATTACATCTTATTTGATTGTATTGTTTAAATTAAACTTGTGTTAAATGAGCATAATCTTAGTGTAGTGCACTTGATGGAGTGCGACAAGGTTTCATGTAGTGTTTGCTCAAGAAATAGTTAGATATGGTAATTCAACTTCCGTAAGTCAAGATAGTATGGGAGTCGGGTTGTCTGCCAAGCCAGCCTGCGGGCTCAGGCCACGGCTGACTGGAAATCAACAGTGTGCTCCGAGTGCGCTATGATGTCATCGCACCATAAACATATGAATAACCTACCTAAATAGTGCATGTAGTATGTTGACTTCATACTCATACATGCACTATTTAGGTAAGTAGTGTTTCTATGATATTTTTGATAATTGTTAAAAATTTCAAAGTTTTTTCAGACGTTCAAACATGAATGAAACTGTATCAAACGTTGTTATCTAGCAATCCTGTTTGAATAGATTTCGTAACGTTCCTCTTCGGTTTCGGTCATTGTTCAAAAAATAAAAAGCTTGTCGATCACAGTATGCCTATCTATTGTGCACTTAAAGTAAATTTTCGCAACTAAAACAAAGGCGGTGATTCAATTAGGTTAATTAGTTTCGATCAATAGAAAGCGGAACTTTGACATTCAGAACTGTTAAATTTGTAAGCGATTATAATGGGTTGTTTCATGCAACAGTAAATTGTTCAGTGATTTTTGTGAAAGTACTTATTAATTCTTTATTTATGGGAATCCAACACTGTGGTTGCTTATTTCTGATAGTAGGCACGTATTTATTGAAACGTCTTGTCGGCAGACTAGTTTTAAAATTCCTCGTCGACAATCCTATTTTCACATTATATGTACGATCCGATATCGGATGTCAAGGGCGTCTAAATGACAAAGATAGCACCTCCTTTAATATATAGGATATCGATCCTACATCCGATATTGGATCAGATAATGTAAAAAAGCTCTGACGGATAAGTGATCAATTTCCGATTTTCATTTTCTATTTTGACCTTTTTCGATGTCCCTAGATCTATTTAGCAGCATAATGTTCGATTTGTGCCAGATATATATAGACGCTAGACACCATCTAATACCTAGTCTCTCTCGTATATATGGTTTTTAATTTAGATAATTATATGTGACGTGGAGTATACGTCGTCTATGCAAGTATGCAATGAGCATAAGTTGCTATGGAAAACCAAAGCACATTTTGTTTCCTGAAACATTGAAAACATTTTTAGGGTTCCGTACCAAAAAGGTACAACAGGAACCCTTATGGTGCGACTCTGTCCGTCTGTCTGTCCGTCTGTCACATTGTTAAATATCTCGAGAACTACTTATGCTATCGATATGAAATTTGGAATAGTTATAAATATTGTGAACCTCTACAAGTTGAAAGTATTTTTTTTTTATATTAATTAATATAAATGATAGAAAATGGCCAAAATGAAGGAGGGGCAAACTGAAAATTTTAAGTAACTAGGTCAAGTGGGGTATCGTTAGAAAGAGCTCAAATTGTACATATCAAAACTATTTTTTATAATTTTTTGGTTATGGAAAAAAATGTTTTTTGAAGGAAGATGTAAAAAAAAATACTGTTCCCCCCCCCCCCCCCTTATCTCCGAAGTTTACCAACATAAATTTATGAAATTTTGACCAAACATGGCTATTATAATGAATATTACAGGAAAAATAAAACCGTACACGTATCTTGAAAACTTTTTTCTTTATTCATAAAAAACCTTTCAGATTTACATTTTTAATTTCAACACCCTCGCGGGTGTTTATTGTACCTGTATTTTTTAACAAAATAACAATGAAATTACTTGCTTTCAAATAGAGGTAAAATGGTTAAAATCGGTTCACGCAATAAACAATTATTCCATAAAAATCATCTTCCATACTAGCTCGCGCGCATTAGTTTCCTCAATTTGCCGATAGATGTCGTTGTACGTTGAACGATCATTTACTACATCGCGTTTTTCCTGATATAATGAGGTCGGTTCAGGAGCGTCCGTGCGACATGTCGTAAGTCGTAAACTATTGAAGTCGAGTAATCTTGATTTTATTTGGACGTTGTCTGTGATTCAACTATTGAAAGTTTGTACGGAACCCTCGGTGAGCGAGTCCGACTCGCACTTGACCGGTTTTTTTTATAAGGTGAATAGAGGGTTTGATTAGAATGTGTGTTGTATTAAAAAGGAAAGCAATAAGTTATGCCTATTTACTGTTAGGTAATTCGTGATGAGACGTGTTAATTTAACAATTACGTATTTATAGCTTATTAAATAATTAGTTTTCCTAGGTTTATGCGCGCCAGCGCCAGCTTGTTATGCGCCAGTGTAGTAACACAGTAGGAAATGCAATTAGCCAGTGCTCGCCACGATGCCTCCGACCCGCTCAAGCGTGTAACTCCTTATCTCTCTTGCATGTTTTTTCAATATGCAATCCAGACAATCGTGCCGCTTTATCTGCCAATCGGAATTCTCAGCTATTTTTTCTTTCCAGCAGTTCTAATTATTAAGTTTCGTAACTGGCCGAGTCGTGTCAATCGCCTTGTGAATTAGACGGTTGCCCGGTGCGATGAACTATTTATCGCGGATATCGCTGACACAAGTATTTTTATGATCATTATGTAGTAACCTGCAGCTAGATAATTTGAGCCGGTCGTTAGAGGTGCTAGCGTGTCATGAATGGGTATATATTCTCAATGGATCACGTTCTCTATGTGCTGGTATGCCATTAATGTTGTTACTATTTCAGAATGTGGGACATAAAGTGTCATTTTAATTTGCTAGCTTCTTGCTACTCCTTCAAATGGTTAGAATATTCAATGTACTATTGATTCCTTCTCCTTAATTAAGTCATATCTGAGTAGGGTCGTTTTGCTCATGCAGTTTTAAATGAAGTATTTAGTTGGATAGATGGGTACATCGATTGTTTAATAATTAGCCACGAACGATGGATTACATCGATAGATTTTATAATTAATTTCCGTGATGTAAAGTGATTATATTTATTGTCTTATTATACTGAAACAAATGTGTTTAACGATAAAACGTCAGAAAGCATAATAGCTTGAAAGTACTTCTACAATAATAAGAGGGAGCGTGTGGCGTGATAAAGTAATAAATAAACGAACAAAATTCCACATTTCTTACTTAAGTAAACGTGGCAGCCTGGCAGGGAAATACAGCCGTTTACTTAAATCATACGAGTTCTTTACCCAAAGTAAGGTGTGTTTCCCCTTCGCGATGTTTTGATGTCTTAATGATATCGGAATGATGCATGCGCTCCGGATACAAGTGCCAGAACGATATAAGCCGAACGACGGACAGGCCAATCCTCATACAATTACTTAATAACTTTGCGTACATATTCGCCTATTCCTGCTGCACGCAACCTGGCAACAATCTTGCAAGAATTTTTCGTTCTTTAAACTTGCCAATTGAAGAGAAATCGTTTAAATCAAGCATGCACCCAGATAAATTGTGTGACAGTGAGTAAGGAAATAGTTTCGATTAATAATTGTAAGTGTGCCGACTTTCTATGTAATCGGCTAATCGGTGTAATTTGTGAATATAAAATATCAGAATTTAAATACGAAAGTATGTTTGTCTGTGTGATGTGTGTGTCACTTAATTAGTATGAGACTCGTGTAAATTTTGGTAAAACTTTATTTTCTACTTCATTCACTGTTCAGTTAAGTAAATAAATAGTGTTCAAATTAATAAACATATTTTATAGAAACATAGATGATAACAATATATGTAAACATGATATAATAACCGAAGGCACCCACGAATTGGGGCCACAGGTTCCATAACTTCCCGAACAGGTTGTGCTCGAGACAAGCATCTCTCTAAACAGTTAAGACTTCACATCAAGAATTATATTTGCCAACGTACAATTGATGCATCAAAGCCGGTTGTAATTGAATTGGCAACTCTATGACTATTAATATTGAGGTGTATTTTATTTGAAATGGTTAGTTTGTAGCTGCAAAATCAATTAAGTTCCGATGTGAAGTAAATCGTGACCGCGGAGTCGGTGCCGCGAGCTAATCGCTTCTGTACCCTCTTTTTACCTTCAGTTGCGTTTTGA